>NW_006399835.1:1906682-1957041 GCF_000299155.1 Elephantulus edwardii | reverse complement strand
AATTTATGAAATACTTGAGCACCACAACAAGATAAAGGTAAATAATCCAATAGAAAAATGGGCACAGGATATGAACAGGCACTTCACCGAAGATGACATTCAGATAGCTCAATGAAATTCTTATGTGTCCACCAATTCCTTTTGTTATAATGACTCTGTATACTCTTTCCATCTTCTTTTAATCCTTCCTAAATCATTTCATATTCTGCCCAAAGCATCCTTAAAAGCTTGAATTTCTTCATCTGCTCCTTTAGCTTAAAAATTCTAAGCGAGGTCAGCCTCTTAGATTTTTCTGACTCCAGCTCTTTGCACATTTCATTATAATACTTTAATAGAGAACTGCCAGAAGTCCAGGCTGGGTTTACAAGGGGCCGTGGTACTAGGGATGTAGCTGATGTTGATACACCTTGGCTGAAAACAGAAGTACCAGAGGAATTATCTGTGCTTCATTAACTATGCAAAGGCATTTGACTGTGTGGATCACAACAAGCTGTGGCTGACTCTGAGAAGGATGGGAATCCCAGAACACTTGATTGTGCTTATGCAAAACCTATACTTGGATCAGGAAGCAGTCATTAGAACACAACAAGGAAACACTACATGGTTCAAAATTGGGAAGGGTGTATTCCAGCAATGTGTCCTTTTTCCATACCTTTTCATTCTATACAGAACAGATTACCCAGCAGAACAGATTCTCATCAATGAGGAAAAATGTAACATCAGGATTGGAGGAAGACTTATCAACAGTCTACTTTATTCAGATGACACAACCCTGCTTCCTGAAACTGAGGACGACCTGTTGAAGCTCTTGCTTCAGAAGGTCATGGACTGCAGCCTTCAGTGGATTGAAGCTCAATATCAAGAAAGCAAATATTCTCACCACTAGGCTAATTGGCAGCATCGTGATGAATTGTGAAGAGATTGAGATTGTAAACAGCTTTATTTTGTTTGGCTCCACAATCAGTCATAGCACCAGCAGTCAGGAAATTAAAAGACATATTGCATTGGGAAAGTCTGCTGTCAGAGACCTCTCCATCCAAAGTACTAAGGAGCTATGATATCAGTCTGGAGACCGAGGTGTGCTTAATATAGGCTATGATCTTTGCAATCACTTGCAATGCGTCATAGAGCTGGACAATTTCTAGGGATGAGGGAAGGAGAATTGATGCCTTTGAGCTGTGGTGTTGGAGAAAAGTATTGAATGGACTGCTAAAAGAATGAAGAGTTCATCCTGGAGAAGGTTAAACCAGGCTGCTCCTTGGAGCAAGGATTCTAAAGCTTCATCTGACATACTTTGGACATGTTGCAAGGAGAGACCAGTCTTTGGAGGAGAACATCATGCTTGGGAGGTTGGAGGGACAGAGCTGCAAAAGAAGACCCTCTATAGGTGGATTGATTCAGTGACTGGAGTAATGGGGATAGGTGTGTTGGAAATACTGAGATTGGCACAGAATAGAGCAGGGTTTACAGCTCTTGTACAGAGGGTTGTTCTGAGTCACAGGTGACTCGATGGCACATAACAACAACATGACATTGCTGCTTAACTACACCTCTTGATTAAATTTCTGGTAATTTATCGTGTATTCTTCTTAAAATCCCTGTCAGTTTCTCACAGAAGACGCATAGCTTCTTCAGGTCTTGTCATATTGCCAGCACATACATATACTGAATTCTCAAAGAAATGTTTGTTGACGGATTCATGCTACTTTGTTTTCACAGAGATAGTGTGTTTCTTAAAAATAATATTTTTGGTAAATGCGAAATAAACTGTATTATTTCATGTAAACATTTTATGAGTTTAAATCAACTTTAAATCAACATGGAAGTGCCTATCTAGTATAAGAACTATAAAGTTGAATTTCAAGCCTAAAGGATATCTCAAATTGTAGTTGAATTGAGGATGATGATGATGATGAAGTTATTTACAAAAAATGTTTCTCATAAAAAAGAAAAATAAATAAATGCTTTTCAGTGCAAGCATCCCAAACATGAGACAGAGATTAAAAGGTATCCAGTAGTTTGAGCAACAGCATTTCTATAAACTACAGAATTGCTCAGATTTTATGCAATGGTATATATGGTAAAAAGCAGTCTGGCCTCATAATTAATAGACTTTATTGTGAATTGTTTTTGATACAGATTTCTTCAAACACTTCTCAGTTGGGTGGTGCTGAGCCTGCAAAACGCTGTGGAAAGTCTGCTCTCTTTCAACTGGCAGAGGTAAGTTTGTAAGATTACTTTACCTAAAATCTAAAAGGGGAAAAATAATTACACAAAACAATATAAGCCTGGGTTGTTTCTTTACACTGTATCGTTTAATTTCTGTTTGTCTTAAATCAAGTTTCCACAATGACATAACTAAGCTAGAGTTGGTAAAGTGGAACTTTTCTTCCTAGAGTCATTAAGTTAACTCATAAAGAATGCAACATCTTTTTCACAGTCTCAGAATAAGAAAAACTTTTGTTTGAGATTGACTAACTAAATCCAACAAGTGAACACAGAACTCTCCTCTTGCAGTCTCTCTATACCTCTGAAAGACACTATTTTTAAATTGAATGGCTGATGCATTGATTTTTGGTTGTAGTTATATTTTCTTAGTTTAACAACTCATAAGACATGTTCTTAAGATTTTTTTTTAATAGCACCTATCAGTTATGCATTTGATGTGACCTCAGTTTAAACTGCATCTAACTGTTCCTTTTGTGGTAGAGAATATGTACTTTCATCAGGCCCTTGAGAAACAACCTTCTCTTGATGGCTTGGTGTGCTGAGGAGGAGGATGGCAGAAGTGGGTGTTGCCAAGGTGGGCAAAGGCAGTGACTTTGTCTGCCAAGCTGTGGATATTCTGCCTCCAGAGCTGGTGTAAGAAATGTCTTCAGCATCAACACACAAAAGTAGTTTCTCTTCTGATGAGATGTAGTAAGAGTTGGTTGTGTTGTGTAATTTCAGGTTGTAACCGGCTCATAGTTGACCTTCTAGCAGGTTTACAGAGGCAGTTAATCAAATGGGAGGAGAGTGCCCATCCTTCTGTGGAGCAGTTGGTGGATTTCAATCACCTTTGCGTTACAGTGAAACTCCTTGCCACTAAGCTGCAGCCTTCCCTATTAGGCACCAAATGCAAATAGATGGTCAGATCTATTGCAGTAATCTTTTTCCTCCTTTTTCTCTCGTTTTTCTGTTTGTTTTTTTAAATGTATAATCCCTCCCAGTGCAAATTTTTTCATTATTATTACTTTGAGATTATCTGCTGAATTTTTTTTTCCTGAGTAGTTTGGTTTTTTTAGTTATTTTTTGAAGGTTAATATAACAAATTCGTTGTAGTTCATTGCACCTTATGAATAGACATATCAATTTGGTCTACCAATAAGGTTCTATAGACCTATCATTTTCTAAATAGTACAGAAATTTATCTAAAAAAGTTAGGCCTTTTGAAAACACAGGGAAATAGTACATCATGCCTACTGGAATGTCTGAAAATCCAAAACATTAAGCACATTAAATCCTGACAAGGGTGTGGAGTAGCAGGAGCTCTCACTCATTTCTGATTGCAGTAGAGATGAGAGTCATTTTGGAAGATGGTCAAGCAGTTTCAGGTAAAGTGAAATAATGTCTCCTGCATACCAGCAATCACTCTCCTAGAAGTTTACCAAAATCATTTGAAAACATGTTCACATAAAAACCTCCACACAGTGTTTGACTAGCAACTCTATTCATGATTGCCACCCATTGTAAGCAACCAAACTGATCTTCAATAGGTGAACAGTTAAATGGTAGTACAGCCATACTAGTCAGTGATAAAAGGAAATTGAGCTGTCAAGCAAAGGCAAACACATGGAGGAACCGTAAATGCATTGGCTAAATGAAGGGGGTAAAAAAACCCACCCTAGTCTCAAAAGGCAATGATTGTATGATCCCAACTGTATTTTATTCTGCCATGGAGAAAATGTTGCTTGTTGGTGAAAACATCAGTGCTGTTAGAGGTTCTGCTAACAGAGAGGAGAAAGAATATAGGTGGAGCCCAAGACACTTAGGGTTGGTGAACTGGTCTGAATGGCATTGTGCTGTTGAACACAAGATACACATTTTTCAAAGCTAAGAAGAAAATGTATTCCAAGAGTAAACCCTAGTGCAGTCTGTAGCTTCACTTATAATATGTCTATATTGACTCATCAGAGGTAATCTTTTGGCACACCAGAGTAAGCTGTCAGTACTGGGAGAAACTGTCAAGGGGAGAAGGGAGTATTTGGGAATTCCTCATACATTGTGCGCATTTCTTCTGCTCTAAAAAGTAATCTATTAATAAGAAATAATTAAGAGTTTTAAATGGCTGATGTTTTAAAATTAAGCTTTTATGTGCAAGCCAGGGCCAATTTAAATTTTTTAAAAAAAAAGAGGCCCTGAAGTAGTAATGAAGTATGTAAACTATGAAGCAAATAGCTGCATTTGTTGTTTTAACATCAACTTGACCTGCTGATACCTTGAGGGCTGTGAATTACTGGACATCTCTTATGAGAAATCTGTAATTGGCTCAGGGACTAGTTCTGAAAGGAATTTGGTTAAGTTATTGTAAAAAGCACTAATTCAGAAAGAACCTTGAAACACCAATGCCCTGGCAAAGAGTTCTTTCACATTGAGAGTTGTAAGTCTTTTATTAAACAATGCTGAGTAATTAGAGAGAAAGGATTTGCATTTTTCTTTTATCTTTAAGACCATATAGACTATCAAGACAATTTATTTTGAGAGATGTGATTAATTGGCTCAAAACAAAAATATAAACCCACTCCCTTTGAATCAATTCCAACTCATAGTGACCCTCCATAGACTTCCCAAGGCTGTAGATCTTTAGAAGAGGTGGATTCTCATCTTTCTTCTGTGGAGTAACCAGTGGATTCAAACTGCTGACCTTACAGTTGGCAGCACAGCGTGCAACCCCACATGCCACCAAAATGCCTTCAGATATGTGTATGTCGTTTACATGTAGATGTAGTAGTAGTTATATGGAGTTTATTAACCTATAGTGGTTATATGCAGTTCATTAACCTATCGTACATGTTTATGTTTAATTAGAAATTGAGAAGTTTAATGATTTTACTCTATGCTCTGTTAAAATTATGTCATCATTTAGTGCGAATAAATAAGATTTAGTCAATTTTTTTTAGTGACCCTCTTTCCTCAAAAGCCTATCTTTTTAATCACAAGGTAAAAAACTAACAACTATTCTTAGTTGTATGTATGTGTATAGGTAAATCAAGTATGTAAGTATGGATATATGTGTATATATATATGCATATATACACATGTCCATACAAACATTTAATATAAAAAACCATGAAATTGCATAGCAATCACTCTGTATATAATAGGGTTTTATTAAAGTTTTGTGTTAAAATATGTGAACCGTGAAGTACTGTATTATATGGGGGAGGTTAGAAAGATGAATTTGCCTTTTCATTTTTTTCTTTAGAATAACAGTCATAAAAAAAGTGTTCCCTACTAAATCAGATCTCATTAAAAAGAACACTGTTCTAATTTGTAGGGATGCATCCCAAATATGAAGCAGATGCTATGGTGTAACAGATGTTTGAATGCTGGTATCATAATTTAAAGGGGTAAAATGACTGAAATAAGTCTATTCCAATTAAAGCAAATCAGTTTATTCTCAGACTTAGTTTCTTTAGCATGCAGTTAAAAATATATGCTTTTGATGAAGCAGGGTCGCTAAAAAATAATTGGCTAAGTAAATCTTACATTATTTATTTGTGCTACATGAATATGATGCCATAATTCCAGCAAGCCTATTTTAGAGTAACATCCTGAAACCTTTCAATTTCCAATTAAACATAAATATGGACAATAGGTTAATCAACATCTCAAATAACCATCACTGGAAATATGCCTTCTTATTTTTTAATTCTATTTGCATTTGATGCTTATTTGTTTAGGTTCTTATTTTTATTTTAGCAAAATATATTTAGTTATTTCTGTTACTTCCTTAAATAAATGAAAATGGCAGCATATTAAGGGGAATGTTCTGTTACCCATAACTGCTGTAGCTTCCTGAATCTGAAGAGATATCTTGAAAGTCACCCATTCCAATCTGAGAACCACCGGGAAGCCACTTCTATTTTCAGCCAGATCCTTTTTGGGGGGATCATCACGAGGTGATCTAATTTAAGGGGTGACCATCACTCCACCATGTCTTCCTCTTGCTTCTACTGCCATTTCAAATCATCAAGTTAAGATGGGTCATATGAAATAGACTATTCAGACTTTTCTGTCTGAACTGGGAGGAAAAGAAGGAAATATTTTTTTCTTTTTCATCCCTGTCTATCTCAAGTTAAGTGTAAGCAGTTAAAGCAGAAGCAAAGATTGGAAGAGGTGCATGTCAGTGTCGTCTAGTTTTTTTGTGACATCACAGAAATGGCAATAGATGTAGATTCATTGCTGCATCTCGTACTATAAAATGACTAAGAAAAAGGAAAATTAGAGGAGGTTGGTAACAAAGAGAGACTGACTAGGGACACACTGGACTTTTTTTACGTTTTGTCAGTGTAAGGATGCACGTATTCCCCAGGGATCCCATGGACAAATAGATAGTAGTTCAGCTTTCACAGCTGAGAGCGTCTAGGCACAAGAGGCATGAAAGAGTCTGGAGATCTGGGACTGGGAGTTGTCAAAGGAGCAGACCTGGAACAGTCTCTCACACCAGGGACTGTTGTGCAGGGCCCCCTGAACAGCTTCCACTTGGAATGACAGTCAGCTGCTTTGCTCTAGCACGGCTCCTGTGATGCTGAAATACCGAGAAAAGGCTTAACGTTAGCAAAGAACCTGTGACCCGGACCCTGGATGGAACGTGTTGGGTGGGCAGCCTGCACCAGCCCTAAGGTTACTCCTCTCCCATCTGGTTGGTACTCCTTCCTGTTAAATATTCTTACTGTCGCCCTTGGCATCTCTTAAGCTCATTCAGTCTGTGAGTCAACAGCAACAAACCTAAAAGGGAAGATAAAACTGTGTGTAGTTAGCTTTATTTCCCCCATTCCCCTTTTGTTATCCCATCTCAGAAACGTTAGGTCCTGTGAAGATCAGGCCAAGTACCAGTCCAGGACTGAGCACTCACCTGTCCCAACTCACTCTGTACCTGAGAGTTTGAGTAAGAGGAGGAGTGAAGTAGAAGTGGAGAAAAACAATAATCTGTGTCCCTCTCCCTCATAGGAAGAATTGCTAGGAAGAAATGTCTTGTCTTTGGTAGAAAGCAAAGAATATTTTCAGCACGCATTTATGGTTTCAGGCTCACTAATTTAAAAGGGCAGAAAGACATTGAAGGAAGGTGGTAGAGGAGAGAGAGTGGTGTGAGAGACATACTTTCTCCGTTTTGGCAGTGTTAGTCCCCCTTCCCCATTTCTAGATCTTGGAGCCAGGAATTGCCCTGGGGACATGGGAATGTCCTGACTCCTGAACCTGATTGCTGTATATGCAGTATGGATAGTTAGTCGTGGTAAGTACTTCTGGCATCTGTTCTAGGTATTTTAAAGGGATCTGCTAACAGCCAGGATGAGAATTTGGCTTAGTGCTACTGGGGTCAGGGAATTGAGAAAAGTAGTTTCATGTCTGAACTTTGATGGAGCATTCATTCTGTTCAGGAAATCGCTTACTTCAGTTGTGCAGGTGCTGTAATGTATTGTGCTTCCCTTCATTTTGAAATTAATCAGGTCAGGTCACAGAAAGCACAGTAAAACTTCCCCTCCTGGAAATCACTGTGAATTATGGTTTTAGAATGTCCTGAGGAGGGCCTGATACTGTAACATTTCAGCAAAGAAAATTTTACACTTGAGGATCCAAATTACCTAATATAACTAATGGAATATTTAAACAAACAGTGATGGCTGAAGGGCCTGTTTGTGCCAAAAGCTGTCATTCTACTGCAGCCTCCTATATATGTATGCACACAAGTCTTCACTGTAATGAGGTTCCCTGAAAGACTCTCTTGAGATCTATAGCCGAGGCACTCACCACTACCAGCTACAGTTGCCGTTTTTATATGCTGTCCGGTTGAAACCAACTGAGTTTTCAGAGGTTGTCAATCACACTGGGGGACACTGCCCACCTTCTCTCACAGAGTAGCTGTTAATTTCCAGCCATGTACTTTTAGGTTGACAGCACAACTCCTTACTTTGTTCTTGGGTACCACTGAGTCAGAACCAACTTCCAGCAGTTTTTTAGAGGCAGCAAATTGCCTGTGAGGAGCAGTTGGTGGACTTTGAACCACATACCTTTGCCTTGGCAGTGCCGTTCCTCACCACTGAGCCACCAAAGCTCCCTAAGGCATGAAGATTGAAGTGTACTAGCTGCTCTAAGGGAAGAAATGGCAACCTTCATCTCTTCCCCATTTCACCTACAATGTTACTACTTTGCTTTACTTCTCAGTTTTTTGAAAGACATTTGCATTTTAAAATATTTGCATAAAATTTAATAAGTTTTATCTGTAAATATGTTTTATGTAACCTACGATAATAATGGCCAATGAATGTTTAGTTAGTGAGCTCTGGTGGCTTACTGGTAAGGAACTGTGCTGCCAGTACAAGGTATGTGGTTCGAATCTACCATCACTTGCTCTGGGAGAGAAAGAGGGGCAGTTAAGTCCCATGAGGTTTGCTGCCTTTGAAAACCCTATGGAATATCAGCTATGGGTCAGTTCTGACTCATGGTATACCACCACCACCACCACAACAGTATTTTTTGATAGAGCTCTGGTGTCATGGTCCATAGGAAATTGTGCTGCCATCTCAAAGATGATGCCTTTCTGCGGGTTCAAATCCACCTGGGGCTCTACAGGGGAAAGCTGGAAAGACTCCTCTTGCATAGTTTATAGCCTCTGATAACCCTGTGGTGTGTCATCTGTGAGTTGATTCCAGCTCAGTAGCGTGAGTTTGAGGGTGAGTGTTTATTGAATGCCTGCTACATGCTGAAAGGCAGGCCTGACAGTCTTACTTCTGAAAAACCGATATTGAAAATCCAGTGGATCACAATTGGGGGCGGGGGGATGTTTGAGGGCCAGACCAAAGGTCAACTCTAAGACCACCACTAGCTGTCTGCTGCATCATGTTCCAAGTGCTTTACAAGTACTGATTGATTTAATCATCACAGTTGTCCTCTGAGGTTGATCTTTATTTTATAGATAAGGAAACAGAGCTTGTGATAACGTTTAATGTCATGTGGGCCAGGCTGTCATTGGCAGAGCTTTGCTTAGAGTCCCGGGTGCTCTGACCCTGGCGCTTGTGCTCTTAAAAAATTGGGATTTTCTCTTGCTTTGTTTCATAGGACTAAAAGACTGTGCGGATTGCTTATTATATGAGTTTGCTTATTATAGAAATATCTATGGAAGACAGTTTACTCCTACGCAGATGTGTATGGCTGAATAAGATGACACATTGTTCAAGGCTGCTGTCAAAGAACTGGAGCTGATATTTCCTTTTAAAAAATTGCCTGTTCTTTTGAAGCTGCTGAGATACATCTTACATACTTAAATAAGTAGCCTATTTGTGAATGTACTTTGGAAGATACTGTAAGGGTTAGAGAAAGTTCTCTTCAACAACCCCGTCCTCACTGTGCCTACTACCACTCCCTAGTCACAGAGGAATTTAGATCAAGAAATTTGCATTGTGAGCAGTGTTACAGAGATGTATGTGAGGAACTCATGAATCTACCCTTGCATAATTGACAGAAAGGGAATGTGATAAACCAGAGAAAGGAGACTTTAATAATAGCTTTCTGGAGACCAAGCAGTGGGAAAGAAGATAAAGATGTTTCTTGATGAAGGAATTATTTAGGAATAGAGATTAACAGAGAACTTGGCTGCTCATTTTCATTGATCTTACTTATATTTCACACTTCGATTCATGTCTAATATTTTAAAACTGGTTTTAAAATACATAACAGATTTCTGAGTTGAACATGTGAGCCTGTCTGTGTATATGAGCACTGATGGCCATTGTTGATTAGTGGCTGCCGCCGTTCAGAGACAGCAGCTCTTCATCTGGTGGCCTTGGGGGGACAGAGTTGTGCAGAGGTTCAAATCCTGCAGCATCTCCCTTATGTTTTACAGCCTCTGAAAACCCGCTGGAAGATCAGCTATGAGCCAGTTCTGACTCAAAGGCAGTGAATTGAGTAGTTGTTGAATGTCAGAGTCCTTTTCTTTCTAGGTTAATGACATTGCTCATTTATACTCTTACGTGCCTGACCACTCACACACAGTGATAATTATGACTCCTGCATCACTAAATGAGGAGATAAATAGAGAAAGGCAAACAAACATGATGTCTGTGGATGTGAGTAGGCCAAATTGGCAGGAGTAGAGACCTGTGCTGTCAGATTTAAGGAGAATAAAGGTAAAGTGTTGGTGAAGCCTAAGTTTGGAGGGTTTTCTTTGTGACGGGAAGAAACGTGCACTTGAATGTCAGGAGGAGCTATTGAACATTTTACCATGGTGAACGTGAACTTGAGGAAATTGACTTGGTAACTCCATGTAGAATACACTGCTTCTGTGGTCATCCAGGTGTAAAAAGATTAGAATCAGGAGTAGAGAAGCTGGCCTTGGGAACAGGAGATAGAAATAGGTAACAGGACATTTTAGGGCATATACTAGGGTTTGTTGACTGAGTGCATGAGAGAGGCAAAGAAAAAAGAGGAATTGGGGATGACTCTCGCTCTGAACCACTGATAGTTCGAGGTGATACTTCACTGCGTTCTCACTGTTTGTATTTTCTGTTGTGATCACATATGTTCTCTTTATGTGCATTTGTGATTTAATTTTGTTCTTAATTATTGTATTGTGTTTAAACATACATAGAACATTGACTTCGCATTTAACACACACTTATTGATCATATTTTTTACATTTTATTCATGTCCATTCCTTGCTTTCATTCAGTTTTAGAAACTGTTCCCATCCAGTAACCACTTTTACAGTAATTTTTTGGCAATTTGGTCTGCTATAAATGATTTTTCTTTATGAGTCTCATTCTTCAGTGTTACTTTTCTTTGTTTTGTGAATCATTCCCTGTTATTTAGCTCAAAGATGACCTCATCATAATTTCTGTTTAAGGTTTAAAATGTATCTGAAATCAACAGTTTTAGATAGTCCTCTAGTGTGAACTGGTCCTATAGTTCTGGACTGTTGTAAAAACTTAAATTCTGTTCTGTATTTCTCTCCCTCTATATATACTAGTCCATCTGTTGTGGCCTTGACCAGAACAATTGCTCATTATAATTGGACACCAGGCTCGTTTTCCTGGTCTTGGGTACATGAGGCCATGATCATGTTGACGGTTGATCCTGTAGACTATATTCTTCTGGGTCTTTGGTTTTCTTTGTTCTGTTCCTTTCCAGATGAGTAGAGACCAATATTTGCATTTTCGGCAGCTCTCCTGCAGCTTTCAAGACCCAACATACTACTTACGACATTGAGAAGTGGAACTTGTATATTATTAGCAATATTATGCAGTTACCAGCATTGTCCCGAGAGACTGTGGGTCTTGGTCTTCAGACATACACCAACAAAACAGTCTTACAAAATACTTTCTTCTTTCTAAGAAGTAGCCATACCTGTTCCATATGTGTTTTGTTATATATGGATATACATTCATACACACACCTGTATGTACATATGCCTGTAGATACTTCTGTCTGTACACACATATCTACCCACATAGCCATATCCATATGCCTGTGTAAATATTTGTGTAGCTAAGTACTTGTGTATATGTGTGTATGCGCGTGCATGTGCTGATGGTGTATTCTTTGTGTTCTTATTGTCTATTACTCCTTTCACTCTAACATATAACTGCCTCAATTCCAGAATTCAACCTACAGCTCTCACCTCATTGTTAATTCTAATATTTAAAATACACCTAAGGAGGCCTTTTATGTGATTGTGATATGGAGTTGTGAGTCATTTCTAGAACAGTCATATTTTAAAATTTTTCACTCATTCCTAGTTGTACTGACCTATTTTGGGGAGGAACTGAACTATAGAAATACATTTGATGGTTGCCTTTAACATCTTTAGCAGATGGATTTATGGAACATAGGCTACCTCCACACCAATTCTGAGGCTTTTGAAATAGCAATAGTGAGTAAAAAAAGAAAAAGTAAGCCACCATTTCTCCTGGCCCAATTGTTTGAGCAAACAAAATAGAGAACTATTTAATACATCCAGATTTCAGTGTGGAGAAAAGCTTAGCCTAGTGTTGTGTGACCAGTTATCTTTTATGGTAGGGAAAAAACAAATTTTCTGAGCAGCAATTCTATTATTTATTCTCAGAAACCATCAGCCAGTGTATAGTCTTATGATAAAAAAAATAAAAATCTGGTTTTATTTAATTATGGGAGAAATGCACATCTTGGAAAGCACTACTAAATGCCACACTAAGGTTATGTGTACACTGGTTTGGCAGATAATAAGCCAGTACAAAATGATTGTAAATATACCTTGGCTGCAAAACATTTGTTTTGTACTAAAAAGAAGAGATTTCAGAATTGAAACTTCTTGATTAGTGTCAGTGGGTCTGTTTTCACATTGCCTTGTTTTCCTTCTAGCTGGCTCCTGTATAATAAACGACAGAAATGAAAGTGTAATTAAGAGGGAGTTAATATGGTATATGTTGGAGCCACTTACCTATTTCTTAGTGCCTGCCAAGTGGTGTCTCCTTTTGTGGTACTACTTCTCATCTAATAACAAGATCTCACTCATCATTTCAGTGAGTCTTTTAAAGCAGGACACATTAAGGAAATGAATCAATATCTTATATTTGCAGAAAGGAGTATGTTTAAAAGTGCCTTTGATTCAGAGATAAAAGATTGATGCACACAGATTTACTATGCCTTTAACACCAGTCCCCAGTAACAAACCCTGAATAAGGTAGGGTCTTATCTGAACGTAGCGACAACCCTGAACTCAGGGAATAAAACAAACAAACAAACAAATAGACCATTCACTATACATTTTATTTCACTCCTTCAACATTTCTGTTTCTACCAAGCTCTGAAATGACTGCTCTATAATAATTTTCAGGAGGATAGTTTTCAAATTTTATACATCTGTCCAACTTACATCCATAGGGTCTTGCTGTAAGTACACTGACACCCCCCTATGTGGAAATGAGTCCCCTCCCAACACATTGCTGTTAATAAGCCTTTCTGATTAAATAAAACAGTGAGAAGCTTTAATGTGGTTTCAGGAGACGGAGGTAGAATTGGTGATTAATTAACTGCTACTCTTGGGAGGTATGAGCTAAGGACAGTGATTGCTGGTCTAGCCAGAGCAATAGGAATGGCCATAATTAGACTTGTTTTTTATTGGCTCATAAAGTAACTCCAAGTATGATTCAGAATGCATTTTAAACTCATCAAATTACCTCAGAATTAATGAGCCATTCAATTTAACACAATTATCTGCTCAGTGCCTTCTTTTTGAAAGATACTGAGATATTCATGGAGAATACAAAGGTGAATAAGATATACATTGTGCCCTCTAACTTTGTAGTTTAGCATGTGATTTTTTTTTTTAAATAAGGTAAACATGTAATAGTTATATGCTGATATTTGAAGGCATTAGCCAGTAGATACCAGATATTTATGCCCATCAGTTGATTTAAGACATTAACATTCTAGCTTCTTTGAATATAGCAGCCTGGAAACTGCATCAGAAAGCTATCCTGTAGATGACTTTACTGTCTTCCTTTTAAGAGACGGTTACTGTTCAATTTAAAATAATGGAAGAATAAATTGTCATTTCCTTATGCGTGTACTGTTTCATAGCATAATTAACAACCAACCCTCCATTAATAATAACTTGACTACATTAATAGCAGACATTTTGTCTGCATTTCCTACAATGAAATTTTATTCACTTGAGTTCACATCAATTTATGTTCTTTTACACCTGCCATGTGCTCCTCTTCGTCCTCCCCCATGCATGTGTGGTTAGTAGAGTTTGTGTGCACCAAAGTCCCCATCGAAGTGTTGCATATGTACCCAACAGCTTATTAAGAGTTAGTGCCTGTTGTCAGAAAGCTAGTATAATATCCTCCTGAATTTTTTGTTTGTATGTTTCCTCAGTTGTGAAGTCATTCGACCCTAGAATGGTAAATTAGAACAAAACTGTTCATCTCCCAAGACTATGTCAGGCCATCAATGATGCTAATAGAATCAATGTTATTTCACTAATATTAGCTAGCATTAGTTCTATAGGATAAGACCACAGAGGCATAATACTCAAAATACATTATTCTTACCCTGTACAAAGCACTACTCTGTAGAACTCATCCAATCTCATATATTAACATCTACGTTTTATTGAAATCAACTCTACTTGGAGAAGTTGTAAAGAACTAAAACCAGTGGGTAGGCTTTCTAGAATGATATTTTTCCTCCCCCAATTGTGGTGGTTGCATGTATATGTGTGTTCATGAGAATGCTTGTATAATAAAAGTAGACTATTTCAATATTTTTAACATGTATAATTTAGCGGGATTACTTTCATGTGCAACCTTCACCTCTTAGCCATTTCCAAATATATGGATCAACCTTAACTCACTGCCTACTTTTGCTTAATACTGGAAAAATTTTTTTTAAAAAATTCCCAGTAATAATATGCTAGCTATCTCTGTGTAGAAGTTGGATAACTAACTCTCCAGGATATTTTAGTGAGAGGCAGTCTCGTCTTGGGAAGCAGGTGAGATTTGATGATCCGTCTTAAAGTGGCTCCTGACTCTCAGTCTGATAGGTGTTTGATTTTGTGATTTGGTTACTGAGTAGATTTGTGACTTACAGTTTTTAATTGAAATTGTTTGTTTTACAGTTTCATTTGCAGCAATATAATTGTTTTCCTTATAATTTAGGACTAACATAGTCTGTTTGTGAAAAAGCTTTTAAGAGCCTGAAACAGGGCAGTGTAAAGCATGACTAGGGTTTGGTATAATTACCTACACAAAGAAATATTATGCAATTTCCCAGAGTATGTCCCCAGAGTGAGTGTCGGTATTTGTTCCATTTCATTCCCTAACTCTGGAATCATATCAGGGGTGATGGGGAGAATAATTTTGAAATAAATTTAAGCAGAGAATAGAGTTTGCAAAGTCTTATTAAGTTTGCTAAGATGAACTTGAGCAAATACAAACTATTAGTATACTCCTGTGAAAACCAGCATGCAGATAGCAAAAGGTCCTTGAAATGACTTATTAAAAGCCAGGCTCCCAGGATGCTCCTTTGATGCAATGATGGTCAAATTTCATCTCATACCCTTTGGGCTTGCTCATGGGAAGGGCCAGTCTTTGGAAAAAGATAGCATACTTGGAAAGGTGAGGGAGAATCAGCAAAAGAGAGGAAAAGAATCAATAAGGTGAATTCGCCCAGTAACAGTATTAGAGAGGATGAGGATGGCACAAGGTAAGGCAAGGTACAGATCTGTTATTCATCGAGTCAGTCATGTTGATGGCATTTATTAACAACAGTGGTTGTAAAATAATAACGTTTACCTTCATAGTGCCTTTCCTCCCTTTTTTCTATGATTAGTATGTTAGTGTCCCTCAATGAATAGTCATTGAAGAAAAAAATATGACATAGGAAAATGAAAAATAAAACAATGGATATAAGATAACAAAATCTTCTCCCATGAGAGTTAAACATACAGTGAAGCTTAAATGTGTCAGTGTTTCAGAATAAGATAAGCTTTTGTTTTCATCCTATTTCCTGTTAGGTTTGATAGAGAGATGTATTCAGTCCTTGTAGTTATTTGCTTAGGTATAAATAGTTAACTTCCTTATGGTTTTTTTGAATTGTGTTTTTTCACAAAATTTTCAGAGCGGTTGAGTTTTCATGCTTTCATTCCCCTTTCCCTCCCCACATCCACTTAGCTGTGAACCTCTTGTTCCAGATTGTTGTCATACATATAAGGTCTAATGATACATTGATCTCTTGACAGTTCTCCCTCTACCTATTCCAGTGTAGGGCTCATTATCTCTATCCACTCTTTTCCTGTTCTCTCCTCAACCCTTCCACATCAATCCTCTGTGATGACAGTGCTGTTATGCAGTATTTGTCCTTTTGTGAATGATATATTTCACTCAGCATAATGTCTTCCAGTTTCACCCATGTTGCATGGTGTTTTATGATCAGTGGTGCACACTGTTCCACTCTGCATATGCCACAGTTTTTCTATCCATTCATTTGTTGATGGGCACTTGGGCTGCTTCCATCTCTTTGCTATTGCAAACTTATATGCATACATCTGTTTACATCATGGCTCTGGTTGGTTTTTGTTTTGTTTTGTGTTTTGTTGTTGTTTTTTGTTTTTATTTTTGTTTGTTTTAAGTACCATCGAGTTGCCCTATGTACAGTAGCCCTGAGTCTGCTCCATCATGAGCCAGTTTCTGACACACTGAACCCCATTACCACAGTTACTGTGTCATTTTATCTCTCTGGGCTCTCCCTCTCCTGTACTATCTCTCCACCCTTGTAAGCATAATGTTCTATGAGGATGGGTCCTTCCTGCCTAAAGTATATGAGACAGAGCTTCAAAATCCTCGCGCCCAAGGAGCAGCTTGCTTTCACCTTCTTCAGTGAGGTCAGTGTAGGCCTCTTAGTGGTCCGTGATATGTTCAGTACTCTTCTCCAGCACCACAACCTAAAGGCATTGATTCTTCTGTCAAACTTTCTCATTGTTCAGCTCTGATGCATAGCAGTAATTGTGAAGACCATGGGCTAAATCAGATGCACCTTGGTTTCTACACTCATTGCTTTTTTAGCAATTTGGAGAGGTCCTTGACAGCAGATTTTCCTAATGTAGTTCATCTGCTGGTGTCAAGAATGTTGATTTTGGAGCCAAGCAAGCTGAACTTTAACAACCTCAATCTCTTTGCCATCTATCATGGTCCTGCCAGTTGGCTCAGTAGTGAGAATCTTGATCTTCCTGATATTGAGCTTAAATCCACATTGAAGACTAACTGCCTTCTGCAGCAAGCAGTCACTTCTCAACAAGCAAGGTGTGTCACCTGCATAACACAGGTTGCTGAAGAGTCTTCCTCCAATCTTGATGCCACATTCGTCCTCATAAAGTCCAACGTCCTGAATGATCTGTTCTGCTTACAGATTGAAAAGGTATGGAGACAGGGTGCTTCCCTGATGCATTCCATTCCTGATTTTGAACCACGCAGTGTTTCATTAGGGTATTTTATATTTCCAGTAGTGAAATTGCTGAGTAAAGTGGTATTTCTGTTCCCAACTTTTTGAGAAAGTGCCAAGTTACTTCCCATAATGGTTGTACCATTTTACATTCCCACCAGCATTGTCTCTCCAAAGTTCCAGTCTCTCCAAGGACAGCTTCATCGTGAATCCTTAATATATCATATATTTCCTCTGAATGATTAAAGGCTGGGCACTCTTGTTATTCTAATTTTTTTAGACTTTTCAGTCTTCCTCCTTTTACCATTCTCTTTCCAATTTATTTCCAGACTTGGTAATAATATTATTCTCTCAGAAAGATTTGTGCAGTGAGAGTACTAAGGGGTAAAAATGGAGTAAAAGAGCATCTGATCTTTAATTCAACATATTACCCATTTTGAAATCGAATGTTACAGATGTTATCTCTAACAACTTAATGTTTGATAAGGTGATGATTTTGTTTTTTAAAAAATGGAATCTTTTCATATTCATATGCTGGATTTTGTGTTGGTACAGCAGTCTCTGGAACTTTCTCATCTAGGTTGCTAATGCAACTTAAAAGTAAATATGGTAAAGAATTTCTGTGCTCCCCTTGGCCCAGCATCCTCAACCTCTGTAATCCCTCCCAGGCACAGATGGACCAAACTGATCATTGTCTCTGCAGTGCCCTCCACGGGCTTGGCTCTTGGCAACCATGCAATGAGGGTTTATGAATTGAAAATCCACATCTTAAAAAACGAATTTTAAAATAAGCTGCTATTTTCTTTTCTAGAAAATAGCTTGAGATTGCAGTTTCAAGGAACTTTGCAGCTGGAAAGAAAAATGACAAGTTTCTCTTTCAATGTCTTATTTAATAGGAAATTTTTAGAGTGTTAGTAAAGAATTTTCAAAACCACAGCTAGCTCTTCACCAAATCTTTTGAAGCTTTTCACTCTTTGGTGTTCAGATTTTGTTTTATATATTTTAAAGCAATGATACAGTATCTGTAGTAATATATTTAAATATTTGACTAGTATTTCATAAGAAAACTGTATGAATAGTTACACAGTCAGACAAAGAGACATCATTTAACAGCTCTAGCCCTGAAATTACAGCCAAATGAATTCCATTGTAGTTTGTCACCAAATTACTATGAGAAGCCTTTGAATTTTCAGACTTGTGGTTTTCAGGTTGTTGGACCTACATTACTTTCTTTCATTATCTCATGCATTCTGTAGTTGCTTAATGACTGATCACACTATCTCTAATTTCAGGTGGTTATGTATAAATTTATTCCCCCTTCTCAGAAAAAATTAAAAAATACCTATCTATATGAACAGAGTTTTGGATAATTTTTTTTTTTGAACAGTGCCTTATTTAAACTAGCTTCTCTGAAGTAGATTCTGGCTCTGGGTGACCCTACATGTGCATATGAATTGCTCTGTAAGGATTTTCAAGGCTGTAGCCTGTTGGAAAGGAGGCTTGGTGGCCATCTAGAGAGTCTACTAACCCAAATCCCAGGGTTTCAAATCCACTAGCAGCTTCTTGGGAGAAAAGATGAGTTGTATCTTCCTGCTAAGATTTATAGCCTTTGCAACTTGATAGAATGTCCATGTGAGTTGAAACTGACTAGATGGCAGTGAGTTTTTAGCTGTTGGGTGCAGATTACAAGTCCTCTGTGATAGATATCTGTGTCGTTGCAGCCTTTTTACAAATAAGAGAAGGGACACCAAGGTGTGAAAAGACTCATAAGACGCAAACACAAGTCTGTACGTACACCTTCTTGTGGCAAACTTATTTTCATGTAAATAACATCTGACATAAAGAAGGAGAATTTTGGTTTATGTGTATCTACCATTTAACATGTGGGGCTCTGGTGGTGTGGTTCATAGAAAATTGTGCTGCTAACCCAAAGGGCACACCACTCTGCTGCTTCATATTCACCAGTGACTCCTCAGGAGAAAGATCGACAATCTCCTTGCGTGCAATTTCCAGTCTCTTAAACCTGGGTCAAGTTCAAAGGGTCATGAGTTGGAACGAACTCAGCAGCAATGAGTTTGAATTTTGAGAATTGAACAAGTAATTTATATTCCCTAAAACTTTTTCTTTATTTGAATCACCCATGTTCTTTTGGCAGAAATGGACTCAGTTAAATAAAGTCTGATGTTTACTTTGATGAGTTTTTAAAGCCTATATAATGTAAACATTTAAACTAATTTCTGGCATACATAAAATAAGAATTGTTTCGTTTTGTTTTCATTTTAATCACTTAGATGTGCCTGGCATCAGAAGGGGTGAAAATAGAAGATTCAAAGCCAACAAAAACAAAAGAATCAGACAGTGGAAGAATGAAAGATCTGGCGATGGGAAAGGAGGAAAGGGAAATAAAAGTAGAGAAAGCAGATGAAGCCAATGTACCGAAGGATGCAGAATTTGAGAAGTTGGCGAAGGAAAATGTGAGAGATGCTAAGGAGTTAAGACATTTTGAGGAGCTGCAAGTGGACGATACAATAGATATACAAATGGAAAATCCCAAAGAAATAAAAAAGGAAGAGTTAGAAGAGGAACAAAAGTGTAGTCCTTTTTCTGATTTTTCTTACTCTGCCAGCAGCAAGATAATAATAAGTGATGTTCCCAGTCGAAAAGATCACATGTGCCATCCCCATGGAATTATGTTCATCGAGGACCCCACAGCATTAAACAAACCTGAAAAGCTAAAAAAGAAGAAGAAGAAAAGCAAAGTGGATCGACATGGAAGTGATAAATCCACACCGAGGAAGACTTGCAAGAAGAGGCAGTCTTCAGAGTCTGATATCGAGAGTGTGATGTACACCATTGAAGCCGTCGCTAAGGGAGACTGGGGCATCGAGAAGCTGGGAGAAGCCTCTCACAAGAAGGTTCGTACATCTGCAAGTGGCAAGGGAAGCCTTCTGGATGCCAAGCCACCAAAGAAAAAAGTGAAATCAAGAGAGAAGAAGATGTCCAAGGAGAAATTCCCAGACACTACCAAAGAGTCAAGACCTTCAGACATTAGTCTTTCTGCTAGCAAGAACATTTCTGGTGAGGTGCCAGAGGGTATAAAAGCAGAACCATTGACCCCCACGGAGGATGCACTACCAACCAGCCTATCGGGACACACCAAACCTGAGGACAGTGAGTGCCACAGGAAAATAGAGACTTGTGGCTCCCGGAAATCCGAGAGGTCATGCAAAGGTGCTCTTTATAAAACCCTGGTGTCTGAGGGCATGCTCACCTCTCTGCGAGCTAATGTTGACAGAGGTAAGTGACTTTTGCATATCTGCCAGCAAAGGGAAGGCAAAGACCAAGCCAAATTTCTTTCTTTTTTTTTTCCACATTTATTATAAGAACAGCCATGAAGAGCAATAAGGTATAAATATAATAAATTAGTATGGTTCTTTATAGATGATGTCAATTTGTCATTAAAATTATTCTGGAATAATTATTATTATTTTTCTAAGTTGTTATGTGCTGTTGGGTTGCTTGTGACTCATAGCGAGCCTGTGTACAACAGCTCTAAAGCCTGCTCTGTCCTGAGTCAGTCTCACTGACTCTGCCACACTTCCGCTCATTGCCCCAGTTACTGTATCAATTCAACTCATCTGGGGTCTTCCTCACCTGCAGTGTCTCTCCACCCTTCCAAGCATGATGTCCTTCTCTAAGGACTGATCCATCTTGGTCACATACTCAAAGTGTGTGAGATGGAGCTTCAAAATCCAAGCCTCCAAGGAGGAACTTGGCTTCACCCTCTCCAAAACAGACCTATTTGTAGTTCTTCGGGAGTAGATATTCAAGATAAATAAAACTTTTAAGTGATACAGGTTTGTATTTGTTTTCAAAGATTAGTGTTAAATGGTTCGTGCTCTTAGTTTGACTTTTAAAACTGGTAGAAGTAATTTCTTGCATGAGAGTCATAGATTGAACAAGCCCAGGATGAAGATATTTAATATATTATTCTCCAGGGATATCATTCCAGTAAAGTCTGAGTCTGCACAGTTAATAGTGCTCCCCAGCAAAAGTCTCACAGTTTAGTTTTATTCTTAAATGGAAAAACTAGTTATTATTATTTTTGTCTCTGAAGTCACCCAGGACATGTTGTGTCATAACTAGAGAGATGACCTCAGGGGTTGCAAGTAAATTTTTTGTACGTTTCATTATTAATATGATTCAACATGACTCTCTCGGGAAGGATTCTGAAATAGTTATAACTGAATTCTGTAAATGAAACCTAGTGGGGGTGGGGGGCTTAAGGTCATTTGTGAAGTACACATTATGATCACCCACCAACCCCCAAAACGCCAAGCACGTTCATTCTCTTGAATTTCTTTAGGGAAACGAAGCTCAGGAAAAGGAAACTCCTCTGATCATGAAGGGTGTTGGAATGATGACAGCTGGGTGTTTAACCAGTCTGGGACCAGTGGGAACAAAAAGTTCAAGAAGACCAAGACTAAGGAAGATTCTCTCCTTGGGTAAGTACCTGTGAGCACAGGCAGCTAGATTGAACAGACTCCAAGTTTGCTAGCATCTTGAAGGTAAAAACCTAAGTCAGATGCTGCTTTATTGAAAATTCTCAGCACTTACTGCGTTCTTGCACACTACAAAATATACAAATAGAGTTTTCCTCCTGGTTCCTGGTATGCGAGACAAAACAACATTGTAGATCTTTGTTCACTATGTGTTAATTATGTAACATTATAATGCATTTAAAATCTCCAATATATCTTTTTCCATCTGAAGCTAAAGTTTACTTCTTGCCCATTTCATGTACTGTATGTACTTCATTAAATATTTCTAAACTCATGTACCTGTTTGTAAAATAATATGACATCTGAAGAGTTTGGAAAATATACATATGTTTCTTTGTAACCTCATTTTCTTTAAATATTGTTATTTTCTTCATGCTAAAATAAGGGGAGAAAAAGTGAATTGACTTACCTCCCAGCATAGACTTGAACTAATGTATTGCAATGCAGTATTAAGTAATACTGTACATTTAAGATTATTTCATTTTTAACACTATACAAAAGATCCATTATGCTTATCTTACCACGATATGAAGTATTTTGTTAGTAATGTGGTGAATCTTTGTTAAGGAAAGTGCTTGCATATTCACTTAATACTGTTACTGAAATTATATGAGATTTCTCATTTCCCTAATTTGGAAAGACTGTAGTGTATAGAAATCAGTACATTTTTATATCCTTTTTATTTTTTATGGCTTAAATAAGTTGTACCTTAGTTCTCAAATGACATCTGTGCTTGAAGTTTAAAACTCTGCAAAAAGGGATTTTGCAGCAATTTATATAATGCAAACACATTGTTTAATTTTCTGACTGCTGTTTCTATGGGCATTAATTGTAGAGCCAAGTAAAATGAAATCCTTTACTACATCAATCTTTTGTCGACTTTAATGTTGCTTATTGTTTCAGTTGTGAGGATTTTTGTTTTATGTTGAGCTGTAACCCATAGGAAAACTGTAGTCTTTGATCTTTAGCAGTAAGTGTTGGAAAGCTGTCTTTGATTCCGCATTGTGGCACCTGCTTATTGCAGGATGCTAGTGAATCTTTTTCCAATCCTGATGCCACATTCTTCTCAGAGTTCATCTTCACAGCTTGCTTACTTAGTGTTAAAAAGCAAACATGTCATTGTAAGAATGAAGGTGTACTTGACACAACATGGTGTTTTCAGTCCCTTCATAAGCATGCAAAAGCTGAAGAAGGAAGACCAAATGAAAATTGATGTGTTTGAATTATGGAGTTGACAAAAAGTACTGAATATACCATGGACTGCCAACAAAGTGAACAAATCAGTCTTGGAAGACGTACAACTATAATGTTGTAAAAGTGAACATTCTAACTATACCTCTGCATTAATGGCTAGATTTCATCTCATGTGCTTTGACCATGCTGCCGGAAAAGACCAGTCCTCTAGAAACTTTATGCTTGGTAAAGTAGAGAGTTACTGAAAAAGATGACAAACTCTCGATGAAAATGGATTGACACAATGGCTATGGCTGGATTCAAACACAGCCGTGGTTGTGAGGATGGCATAAGGCCAAGCAGAGTTTTGTTCTGTTGTACATAAGGCTGCCATTAGTTGGAACTGACTTGACAGTACCTAACAACATATTTTTTCATAAGTGTGTTTAAAAGTATGCAAATGGTATGCATTAGGTGTATTGTGTTTGATTTATTCATACATATTTGCATGTCTTTTTGTAGAATAATATAATTTTTTTTCCCTTGGAGCTTACAGAGTTTTAAAATCTGTTGACTTCTAAGGCCCGAGGGTATCACACAGAATGGGAGGGAGGACATTTTCCTCCCATAATGATGGTTCCTTGAGAGTATTTATATTCAGATGACATAACTTTATACATTTCCTCTTCCCTAATATTTTGAAAAATCCAAAGTAGTCTGATAGTTTTGCTTATAGTTTGCTTAAACAATGACATGAAAGTCACATTTATCATTGTGTAATAACACTTTAAAATGTAGAGTTTGCCTATTAAGAAAAAAAGCATCTGTGTCCACAGTGTCTTCTAGACAAACTGCCAATGTTGTGTTGGTCTCCATGCCAAGAGAGTGGCAATTTTGTTGGTAGGCAGTCTGAATTCCCAAGGATCACAGGAGGCATTAAAAGCTGCCCCACAAATAGTTCCCCAACACTTTCTTTAGTAACTGCAGACTCTGTGTGTGAGAGAGAAGGGCTTATTACCAACCTTCTTTGAGAAAAAGAAATGTAAAACAATCTTTTAAGTTTCTCCTGACCCCAGGTGCTGTGGTCAGAAAGCACTTTGTTAAAAGTATGTGGTACTACTACTACTACTTATTGCTCTGAAAGGAATGACAACAGGAGGTTCTGGATGGGCTGAAATTAAAATATGGAACAAAACCCAAGGTCTAAAATAAGTTCACGTTTACTGGTCAAACCAGTGAGACTGTGGTTCCTAGGCACCACTCACTGACCTTATCCCCAAATGATAGCAGTAACAGCTGAGAGGCACGCACAACTTAGAACTGTCCATAGTACAAAATAAAAAAATGCCGTATTTGCTCAGAGATACAAAGCAAAGGAGAAGACAGGCAGGGATCAGAACAAAAGACGAGTAGAAACAGAGGAAGAATATAGAGAGGAAGACAATGAATGTCACAAAGCAAAATATTGAATGGGTAACCAATTTATTTTATAAATTTTTACTCACATCACAATAAAAAGGATAAACGTAAAAGCTGTCTCTGAGGAGTATGTCTGAATTTGATTTGTATTTTTAGTTTTTAAACCATTTCTGAGGAAGTCACATGTATGTAATTGACAGTATCATATTCTGCAGATTTAAACAAACAGTAAACCTCAGAGATCTTTTACACCTTTTTAAAAACCAGCCTGACTAGATTTTTTCAACATAGTATGGGAGCATTGAGAAAGGTCATTTTCTGTCAGTCTTCTCAGATTTCTAGATTAGCATTTGAAAACTGTTTTATATAAGAAAATGTGCTGTTTATTTGTTTACCTGTTTCTGTTAGCTGCTGTTGACTCATTTCCAAATCTCAGTGATTCTGTGTACAATAGAACCCAAAACTGCGCAAACTTAGTTAACTGTGGTTAATGGTGTTAATTCTCACTCATTGCCATAGAAGAAAGGGACTTGTAGCTGACTCTGCAGTGAGTTTTCAATGGCTGTACGTCACACAAGAGGAGACTGCCCATCTCTCTCCTGTGGAACCCTTGGTAAATTCTAACCCCCAGAGATCGTTTGAGTTAGCCTAACTCCCTATGGACTGTTCCCCTAGAACTACTGGGTGGCTTCCAGGTAAGATGGCAGGCTAGACAGTTCAGAACCTCTGCACCAAGGAAGACAATAGATAGGGAAGAGAATTTAAAACGAAAAGATAAGGAATTACTTCAAACAGAAGGAAAGGCTGAATGTACACATCAGATAAGGAGAATACAGAATTCCGAACCATAAACTGTGCAGTGTCATCATTAACGGCTTTCTCTGTAGCATGGAAGCCCACAATAGTCGCTACCTGATGATGTGAACAAGTACAGTCCACTTCTTGTCTTCAGTGCCCTACCCAACACCCTACCCACCAGAGATCAGGGGAGTGAATTCACCACCACCACGACTGCTCACCACGAGAACCAGCTCCACATGAAGCCACATCAGCAGCATCTTGCATCTGGAGACTGCAGTACTCATAGTTTTTTTCCTTGAGCCTTTGAACTGTGGCAAGCCTGGCCTACACTCAGCTCGCAGATCAGTGTGACCATCATCTCTGACTGACACCCATCCCCCTCACTGGATCCCTGACCTGCACACTCCGTCGTTACATAGTGGAGCAGTGCAGCCTCTGCAGATTGCTGCATCTGTGAACATTTCAAGTTGGCAATGACTGTCTCTTCTCATTAGCCATCTTTGATTGGGTACCTTGCCTGCACCAGTCCCTTAAACTGGCAAAGTCATGGTCTTTAGCCTCTAAGGCTAGCAGGTACTCTATCCCAGGCTGGGTGTGTTACCCCTAAATGGGAAGAAACACTGCGTGTAATCTGCCTCGGCCACCTCTCAGGAAAGCTAACATTCTGACCAGATGGACCCCAATGCCATTATTCTGCTGGGCTGTCAGATACACTGTCCTAGTCAAGACGGCTTGACTTTTTTTCCCCCCATAGTTTTCAGGGTATTGTTTTACAGTTTACTGTTGTTGGCATAGCACTTGTCTGTCAGTTTGCTATTTTGTGGTGTCTTATGTGTTGCTGCAATGTTCGAAGCTTTGTTACCAGTGTTTCAAAGACCAACAGAGTCATCCATGATGGAGAGGTTTCAGCAGCTCTTCCAAACTAAGAAACAGGACTAGATAAACCATCCACTTCTGAAATAATGGCCATTTGAAAGCTTTATGAATAGCAGAATAGTAATGTTCGAAATTGTCCAGGAAGATGAACTACTCAGCTTGGGATGCATTCAGAAGATGAGGAGAAACAGCTGCAAATATCCATTAGTAATGTGAAATGAATTGGAAAATTAGAAGTTGTCATAATGAAATGGAACAAAATGATTGACAATCCTAGGTATTAGTGAGCTATGACGCACTGGTGTTGATGATTTTGAATCAAACAGTCATATAATCTGCTATGCTGTCATTGACCAGTTGAAAAGGAACATTTCATGATCTATCTTAAAGTGTAATATTTTGAGGGATAGTATACTATTCCATATGCATACACAGAAAACCAATTAACCCACTATAATTCAAATTTAACAGCAATTATTAAAGCCAAAGATGGAGACATTGAGAATTTCTATTACTCTTTGCAGTCTGAACATGCAGTCAAGATGCATTGTAGTAATTGGTGTCTGGATTGCAAAAGTTGGAAACGAAGAAGGACTGGTAGCTAGAAAATACAATCTTGGTGACAGAAATGAGGCTGGAGGTCAGTTGATAGAATTTTGCACAATCAGTGATTTCTTTGTTGCTAATACTGTCTTACAGAAACATAAATGGTGACTTTACACATGGACCTGATGGGTCTACACAGGAATCAGATTTTTTGCCTACACTGTGGTAGGTTGGTGGAGAAGCTCATTATCAGCAATCAGAACACTAACAGTCTGACTATGGACTGCACCATCAATTATTTGTATGCAAGTTCAAATGTAATGCCAATTGACATATTCCAGCATTTGACATATTCTTGGAAGTGCTTACCAGGTTGTGCCAAGAAATCTGGAGGACAAGTACCTGACTGGAAGAGATCTATATTTATTCCTATTAAAAAAAGAAGTGATCGAAGAGAGTGCAGAAATTGTTGAACAATAGCACTAAGTATCACGCTCAAGCAAAATCCTGTTGAAGATTATATATAAAAAGTCCTCCAACAGTCCATTGACATAGAACTACCAGAAATACAAGCTGAATTAGAAGAGGCTGTGGCACTGGTCACATCCTTGCCAGTGTCATCTGGGTCTTTGTTGAAAGCAAAGTATACCAGAAGAATGTCTATCTGTGTTTCATTGACTATACAGACACTTGACCATGTGGATCACAACACATTGTGGCTATTGTTGGGATGAAGGAGAATCGCAGAACACCTGATTGTGTTCATGGGAAGCTTATACCTGGACCAGGAAGCAGTTATTAGAACAGAGCAAGGAAACACTTCATGGTTCACAATCAGAAAGGAGGGCATCAGGAATGTCTTTCTCCATATCTTTTTAGTCAATATGCAAAACAGATCATTTGGGAAGCTGTACTTTATGAAGATAAATGTGGCATCAGGATTGGAGGAAGACTCACCAACAACCTGGGTTATACAGATGACAAACTTGCTTCCTGAAACTGAGGAAGACATGAAGCTGCAGAAAGTCCAGGACTGTAGTGTTCAATATTAAATTAAAGCTCAATAAAGGAAACAACGATAGCACTAGACCAACTGGAAGCACTATGATAGAGAAGGGATAGAGATTATTAACAGTTTCCGCTTGCTCAGGTACATAATCAATACTCCTGACACCACTAGGTAAGAAATCCAAAGGCAAATCAAATTGCTTTGGGAAAAGCTGCTGTTAGGATCCTCTCCAGAGGGCTGGCGAGCAAGGATGTGAGCCTGGAGAATAAGGTGTACTTTATCCGGGCAGTGGTCTTTGCAATTACTTAATATGCATCAGTAGGCTGGAGAGTAAATAAGGATGACAGAAGAAGAATCAATGCCTTTGAGCTGCAGTGATGGAGAAGAGTATTGAACATATCATAGATTGCAAGAGAACAAACAGATCTGACCTAGAGAGAGTGAAACCAGATTGTTCCTTGGAGGCAAGGATTTTGAAGCTCCATCTCACATAATTTGTGCATGTTGCTGGGAGGGACAAGTTCCTGGAAAAGGACATCATGCTTAGAAGGGTGGAGGAACAACACAAGAGAAGTCTCCCCAGAAAGATAAGATGAATTGACAAGGTGGCTGGGTTAATGGAGTTTGATGTGTCAGAGACAGCGAGCTTGGCTTAGGACAGGGCAGGGTTCAGAGCTATTGTGTGTAGGGTCGTTATGATTCATAATGGACTTGATGGCAGTTAACAACAGCATCAACATGTCCAAAGTATATGAGACAAATTTTCACATACAGACGTTCAGGCAGTGATCTGAAGTTCAAAAAACCAAAAGAGAAGAACAAGTTTAACATTTCTCAGTGATTCTATAGGGAAAATACTGAGTTATGCAGGAATTAATTTCATTGTCCTTAGCAAAAAGACGACTGTGTGTGTGTGTGTGTGTGTGTGTGTGTGTTGTTAGATGCCGTTGAGTCAGAACTAACCCATTACCAATGCTGCAGAGGATTTTGAAAGGCAATCAAAGGGTAGGCTGTCTCTTCACATGCGATTTACTTCCTCTGAAAACCTGTTGAGGGTTCAGCTATGAGTCACCTCCAATTTCATGGCACGCATTAACAGCAAACTTACGGAATGTGAATATAGTCTGAATTTCTCTGATTAGTATCAACTAATTTTCCATCATTATAAACGTTTTCCTTAACTGAATGAGAAAAGAGGACTTTTAGGAGCACACCCCCATACAACTCCCCAATCCCATCCACCAGGAAGCGCTTGGATAGAGTTTGGGGATGACCCCTTTCTGTTGAAGATGTACATGGTCCTCTGTTCTACAACTCTCGTGTATGCCTCCAAAGCCAGAGCAGCTTCAGGCAGAAGTATGTGAAGACATCCCTTAGTTGGCAGTGTGACCTGTTAGCTTCATCTAAGGCAGTAGGCAAGGTTGTTTGCCTCTTCCCATTATGCTCTCCATTTTCCATCTTCTAAGCAGAGTGATTTTCCTGCAGCTCCTCCATCTGTCTGACTTGCATCTTTGTTAATAATTCTCATTAAATGAAAGTCAGCTGCCAGCCTTGGATCCAGCAGGCAAGCAGCCATTGCTTGAGAGCAGGCCATAGAGTCCATCCAAGCCAGTGCAAGGATTTCCTGTTTCCCAATTCTAATGGTGGACTTTCTAAATTCATTTGTGGTTTGAGTTAAAGCATTATTGCCTCTCTGCCAGTGTTGCTCATTGAGAACTAACAGGCTTGACTTTGCTCTCATTCAGTGTGTTATCCCATGCAGGTCAACCATCCAGAATTCTTTTCTAATAATGAAAAATTCTATTTGCTTTCTCTTTGGGTCTGTCTGTTTTTAATTAAAACTCTAGCCACTTTTGCAAAATCTGATCCTACAAAACATCAAACTAAGTTTATCTAAGCATACCAATTTAAGCATTTCTGGGTACATAGGGCTTAACATCCATAGTGCATTTTGTGAAATAGGATGTTAAGTGATTTGAGCATTGGGAGAACACCTGTATTCACCCGGCACTCCTGGGCCAGGGCCATCAGAGCTGCAGTGCTGTGCACATCAGGGGAGCTCCCACTAGAGACCCCATAGGTAAGCACCAAGCCCAATTCTGTATCAGCAGGTGGCCCAGAGAGCTCCTATTATGAACCCTTCACGTGATGGCTCTGTGGAGCTCTGCCAGGTTGTACCGACTTCTCTACTACATCAGCTTCTGACAAGGCCACCTCCCCCGTAAGAACATGCCTACTAAGGCAGCTCATCCTTGAGAGTATGCCTGGAGAAGGGACTGTGTTGTCCAAGAGCACCTGAGCCAGGTCTGTGGTGTTCAGAGTACGTAACCTTTCCATAGGAGCCCTACCATGCCAAGTAACTCTCAGAAATTAGACCTGCTAAGTTGAAGAAACTGAGAGGCGCTTGCTTACTCCTTCTCTCACTCACTGAGTAAGAACCAACTCCTAGTGACCCTCCAGTGGCTTTTTACGGATTGTAAATTGCACAGGAGGAGGAGATTACCTTTTTCTCATCGACCTGCTGTTGGATCCAAACCACTTACCATTGGGTTGGTAAAACAATCCCTAATTTGGGCCTGCATGTCATTTGGCATTTTCTGTGATGTTGCTACTTTTCTAATACCATCATATGTCATATGCGTTTACTGAGAAATCTTAAGATAAACATTTTAAAGCCTTTTCTGAAGATTTTTAAATTCTTTTATTCCCTCCTTGCACAGAATTAACTAATAGTGTTCTAATTTTCAGGGACACGGTTCTCTAGCAAACTGTCTTAAGATACATCACCTGTAATTTTCTGTTTAAGTATTTACTTCATGGGCTAATTGATTTTTCCCCCCCTCTTATCAGCTCAGCAAAGCTGGATGAAGAATTTGAAAAAAAATTCAACAGCCTTCCTCAATATAATCCTGTTACATTTGACCGGAAATATATACCTGTCCCAAGAAAAAAGAAGAAGACTGGGAGCATGTCCTCAGAACCAACTAAAACCAGCAAAGGTTAGATGTGTGTCCTCCCTTCCTGCTCCACGGTCAGAACCTCTCATCTGACTGTCTGCCTACTGTATGCATAGATAGGCACTTGGAATTCATATTGAGGCAGTAGGGGGTTAGAGTTTCAGGTTGCTTCTGAAGAATGTCTTAGACTCTGACTCCCTTCTTGCTGCCTTCCTACCTTCCTTCATGATTCTCAGCCTTGTCCTTTGGTGTCCCAGCTAGTGCATTTGCACCTAACTTTGTAGACAAACACTTCCACAAGCGTTGCACATGGTTTTCGACCTTCTCCTTTCAGAATTCTGGTTTTGGGTGCTGCACTTCTTTGGAGGATGCAGCGCACGCTGAGTCTTCTGGGCTAGCTTTCTGGGCCTGTGACGGGTTCTAATTACCTGATAAAAAGACTCATTCTTTACAAGCAGTTTGGACAAATGAGTGTAAAACTCCTCAGACTACTCTGATAATCTAGATAGAGTTTTGTTTTGCTAAACTTAAAAAAATTGTTTAGTATCTTAGTTTCAAGAATGTCTTTATAATCAAGAAAGCTTTAAAAATTATTAGCATCAGTTGAGCGATGCTCAGATTCAGCATGGATAATAACGAGGAGAGCTTAACATTGTTAAAGAGTATTTTCACTGGTCTCAAATACCAGGGCACTGTTGTCTCTTAATGGAGAAAAGATGCTAAATGTTCTGCTCTGCTTTGGAAAATTAAACATAATGAGGAACTGTCCTACCTAAATTATAATATTTCTCTCATTGTGAACAAACCATATTCTAATCTTGTATTAGATAGAGCTAAAGGTTATACTCTTTTGGTTTAATTGTAAGAAGTTGTACTGCCAACCCAAAGGCTTGTGGTTCAAATCCACTGGCTACTCCATGGGAGAGAGATGGACAGTCACCTCTCATGTGATTTCTTTTTTTACCTCTGAAACTCTCTGGAGAGTCAGCAATAAGTTGGTTCTGGCTGCACAGTACATAACAACAACAGCCAAGGTTGATGGGGGAAATGTCTCTCCAATTTTTCTATGCACTTGCAAAAGCCTTTATTGATTGAGTTGTCTCTCCCACAAGGTGTGGAAAGATGAAAATGGATGTGACAGAGCTTTAATTGCCTTCAGAATCAAAGTCTAAGCAGAATTTTATGGATGAATTCTTCTAAATATCACATACAAATGTCTGTAGACTCTATTCCAGCTGATGGTAACCCTATAGCACAGAGTAGAACCTAGGATTTCCAAGACGGTTGGTTTTCTTTTTGAGAGTAGACTGCCTCAGCTTGCATTTTGCACAGCAGCTGGTGGGTTCAGACAACCAACCTTTCCATTAAAAGCCAAGCAATTTTAATCATAACCATGGTTTCTTGCTTGTCAGCTGCTTCACATCAATTCAGATTCATCCCTTTGTTGTGTGCGTTTTAGATGGATGACTGATGGCTGGATCTCTTTTTTATTTTTAAAACTCAAACTCATTGCCACTGAGTCAGAAGCAACTCCTAACTGACCCTATAGTTTTCAGAGACTGGAAGTTTTTCCTCAGTTAAAATCTGTGTATTTGGACTGCCTGCCTCGAGGTTGGCGTTTCAGTTCCTTACCCACTAGGCCACCAGAGCTCCCTATCTATTTCTAAATGTATGCATATTTCTTTTTTAAAGAAAAAAATTTATTTAGCAATCTTAGATAATGATCATAAATGAGTATTAACTATCAATACAGTTTGTGAATTGAGATAATATCTCAAGTTTATGAGCTTGGGAAATTGTTAAAGATTTGAGTTCTGGAGAAACCTAAACCATTCTCTCTAGAGACCTAAAATCCCTTTATGCACAGAAATTGGTGTAACAGAGGGACACACCTAACAACAGCAGTCTCTAATAGGGAAGGGACACTTTGAATTCCTCAAAACAGAAGGCAGAAGAAGTCACTGTTCCTGATTAAAGGGAGGGAAGCACAAAACATCATCTTAGAATTAGCACAGTCCTCCTCTGTGGTTAATAAAAGCAAGTCTAGTGAATAAAGAACTGAATAAGAAATGTTGTATCACAAAGTTTGCTCATCTGGGAACATAAAATAAGGTTGTATCAAGATCTTCCAAGATAAGAAGCAAAGAAATAAAGTAGACTTGTTGACAGGTACATAACTGAGCACAATAATGGATTACCAAATGAAATGACAATCTTGTGCCCTAGAGATATTTAGGAATAAGCAGAGTAGTTCATGAGTCCAAACATGCCACGCATCTAAAGCTCCCATAATTCTTAGGTTTAAAGTTGCTGACAAGCCAATAAAATGGAACTTAATTGATTGATGTGCGGAATGTGTTCCTTTTCCCCACTTCTTACACTTTGAGACATCACATTTAGAGCTATGAAGTTGACCAAATTATCTGTCAGGGAATGTAGCAATAGATTTATGTTCTTAAAGCTATAAAATCCTGAAGTTAGGATCTATTTTCATGAGACCTTCTCTTGGGCCTTACTTGTAGATGTCTGTTATATGATTTTCCTCTCCCAGCTGAGATTAACAGTGTTTCTTTTGATGTGAAATAGCTTTTGAGGGGTTTGTATTATACTTTGTACAAATCCACAAACCCAGACCTACTGCTGTCAAGTTGATTCCGATTCATTGTGACCTTCCATCAGTTATCTGAGACAGGACATCTTGACAGGTGTAAACTTCCCATCTTTCTTCCACAGAATGGCTGTTGGATTCAAACCTCTGACCTTTCAGTTAGCCGCTCAGTGCATTACATACCCGTGCTCCTTCATTCAGTACCATCTTAACTCTCTTGTTAAACCTCTTGAGCCATAAAATCATTGATTTTTATTACATGGGGTTTACATATGGGAAGTCTTCCCATCTAGATTTTGCTCTGCATTACACCCATAGGGCAAAGATGCACTTAACATGATGCAGAAATGGAATAATATAGTCCTTATTTATCAAACTAAAAAAAAATACTACTTGTGACTCATTATAATTTGGCATTAGTAGCACCAACCAGTGTACTGGCTTACAAGTTATTAATGAAATTATCATACCAGCTGTGCTGTAATTGCCTGATCTTTAGGGGATAGAGAAGATTGTTTTCTTAAACTCTAGACCCTTTGCACCTTTGCATAATGAATCATTCAAAGCAAACATTGTGTATGAGATCATTAGTTCATTAGTAAAAGAGCATGTGCTCATAAAAAAACCTCATTTTTCCTCCAACAGTTTACCACTTGTCTATATTTTGTTTTCTCCTATTCTTAATTATCATTCAGCATTCATTATCTTTTCTCCTCTGCCATACTGTATTCCTCCAGATAGTTCAAGTTATGTACAAGATACCTTTTTTTATGCAACATAACATCTAGAAGACGTTATTGTATATGTACTTACACAGTTATATATACACACACACACATATATATATATCATAATCATAGTACTTGCTTTGGGTCAGTGCCTCCTTTTCCCCGTCCGTTTTCTTGGTTTATACCTGTTTTTCCAGGTAAACACTTCAAGTTCACCAGCAGCCATTGCCAGTCCTTAATGTCTGTGTAATGAATCTTTTCAGAAACTATAATGAAAAGGGATTTAAACAACATTAAATTACACTTTCTTCCAACTGGGCTTGGGCAATGTTATAGTGGATCCAGAGCATACTGATTTAGGAATAAAATTTCCCTTCCAAGAACAAATTTTCCAGTAAATTGCAATCCAGCTAATTCACAGTGCAAGTCCACTAAAGCACCCCCTTTTAAGGTGTTTTCTAGGTTATGCCTCACAGTTATTTATATATAATTCAATGAAAACTTTAAATTGTATGTCTAAATTTAATTGCAAAAGCTTAAAAGATGTGTTTTGACACATTATCTTAAGTATACTATTAATGTATGAAGGGCTGTTTATGAAAGAATCAGAAAGTCAGAGTTCTATGCAAAATAGTAATTTTCAAACAATGGGTCATGGAGGCAAAGCAGATTGGGTTCAATTTAGAGTATTTAAATTATGCCCCATCTTGAACCTTGGCTTACCTTCTCTTTTCTATTGCCTCATACTGTTCCTTGGCTCATCGCCAGTCATACTTTTGAACTCCCCCCCAACACACACACACACACACTCTCTCTCCCTCTCTCACTCACTCACTCACCCACCCCACTTCATCAGAGTTGTATTTGAAGATAAAAATTTCAGATGGATTAGAGTATGAGATGTTAAAAAAATTAAGAGTGCTAATAAAAGAAACAGGTTAATAAAATTAAAAATTGCAGGCAGAATTTCCAACCTAGAAATGCTTTCAGTACAGAAGAAAGGAGAGTTGATGATTGCTATGCCAGGGTTTCCTGCCTGGAAGTTAAGGCTTCCGAGCTGAGTAAAACTCTGTTTCATGGTCTGTAACTGTTTAATTATGAGTCTGCAGTGCCTCCTGGAATGTGGTAATGGCATTTCCACAGGTATGAAAGATATATGTGCCTAATAAAATTCTGGATTTTTTTTAATTTAATGAGCATTTACAGAGATTTTGGATTTCCAGTCATTCATTGCTGTACTTCTCTCCCTGCCCATCCCTCCCCCCACCCCAGTTCGCTCCTCTCTTTCAAAAGTAAAAGAAATACTCCTTCCCTGGTACACAATCCCCCCGCACCCTTCCCACCACCCCAAGTACATTCCACTATGCAACCTTAATTGTGGACTCTTGTGATGACCATAAGACCCTATCATACATCACTTTTAAATTATTTACTCCCTCATCTGTTTCAGTGCAGTATACACAATTTATCCCGTTTTTCTCAGTCTTACCCCAACCCTGATATCAGTCCCATTTTACAACAGTGGCACCATGCAATATTTGTCCTTTTGCATCTGAGATATTTCACTCAGCATAATGTCCTCCAAGCTCACCCATTTTGAATAATATTGCATGAGTTCCTTGTTTTTCAATGCAGCGTAGTATTCCATTGTGTGGCTATACCACAGCTCCTCTATCCATTCGTTTGTTGATGGGCACCTGGGTTGTTTCCAACTCCTTGCTATTGTGAACAGAGCCGCAATAAATATGGGTGTGCATATATCTGCGTGGATGTCAGTTATGGTCTCTTTGGGATATATTCCCAGTAGTGGAATTGCTGGGTCAAACGGTATCTCTATTTGCAACTTTTTGAGAAAGCGCCATACAGCCTTCCACAGTGGTTGCACCATTTTACATTCCCACCAACAGTGAATAACCTCGCCAGCATTTGTTGCTTACTGTTCTGTTAAATTTTGCTATTCTGACTGGAGTGAGATGATATCTCATAGTTGTTTTGATTTGCATCTCTCTTAGAGCTAGGGATTTTGAACATTTCTTCATGTGCTTGTTGACCATCTGAATGTCTTCTTTGGTGAAGTGTCTGTTCATACCCTGTGCCCATTTTTCTATTGGATTATTTACCTTTATCTTGTGGTGAAATTCTGGATTTTTTTAACAAGCATGTGTTCTGAGCTCAATGCGGTGGCTGTGCCTCCCAGTGAAGGTTAACTTAATAGTATCTGAGTTTCATGGAGAACACGTCCAAGGGAACAGACCTTCTACCTACATGCCTGGCAAGTGGCTTTGCTATCAATTGATAAGAGCAATAAGATTCATTGTTTCATAGAAAAAAAACCCTTTGCTCTTTTTGTAGCTTAAAAATATGAGCTATAGAACCTTGGCATATAGCATCACCTTTAAGATCTAAGCTTGTCATTTTTCAATAACAGCCATTGTAAAGAGCAGCACCCAGTTACTGTTGTTTACTTGATTCTGACTGATGGTCATGTGTGTATCAGAAGAGAACTGTCCTTCTTAAGATTTTCAGTAACTAATTTTTGAGACTCTCCTGGGTAAACAAGAACTCAAGCCTTTTCTGTTAGCATTAGCAGTCAAGTGTGTTAAACATTTGTACCGCTCAGGAACTCTTCTAAAGAGCAAGGTTCATATAGTTCATTTTACTTAGCAAAATTTTGACCTGCAAAATCCTCATACTTGAATAACACTGACAATGGCTCATGTGTCAGGCACTATCGCTTCACACTCAGTACTCTTTTTTTTTTAAGCCGCAAACTATGAATAGCATCAATACTTTTGAAAGATCATTGTTGATTTATCTAAAGCACCTTTTTAACCTCTCAGTTTATAGTTTGCTTTTGCTCTTTTCTATCCAGCTATGAAATTGGAATGCAATGGAGATTGATAACCTATGCAATATATAGGCCACCCTGCCCTAAAGGTCAAGTGGAGATGCTGCCAGTAGTAACCAACATAGGACTAGAGACCAAATATGAAGATAAATTCTTTTCCCACTTGGGCATTTCATCCTGGCACCATCCTCTCACCTGGTATTTTCTCTTTGACCGCTACCATCCAGTATTGGGTCCCATATTAAGTCAGGACTCAGTTCTATCAGCCTCTTCAAAATAGACAAACTTTTTGCAATCACTTGTTATGCATCAGAGAGTTGCACAATGACTAGGGAGGATAGAAGGAGAATTGACGCCTTTGAGCTGTGGTGCTGGAGAAGAGTATTGAATGTACCATGGACTGCCAAGAAAACAAACAGATTCATCCTGGAGAGGGTTAAACCAGGCTATTCCTTGGAGGCAAGGATTCTGGGGCTTCCTCTGACATACTTTGGACATGTTGTAAGGAGAGACAGGTCCTTGGAGAGGGACATCATGCTTGGTAGGGTAGAGGGACAGTGCAGGAGGGGAAGACCCTCTATGAGGTGGACTGATTCAGTGACTGGGGTAATCGGGATGGGTGTGGCACAGGATAGAGCAGGGTTTAGGGCTGTTGTACATAGGGTCGCTGTGAGTCGCAAACGACTCAACGACATATAACAACAACAACCTTTCTCTCTGCTGCCTCTCACTGTCCTCTGAGGCTTTCCATCTCAATGGAAGGGGATGGCTTCATCTTTTCCATGCAGAGCAGCTGTTGAGGCTGAACTGACCATTTGAAGAATAGCCCAACACAGTCTGCTGTGCCACCAGATTCCTCTTGCCCCTCCAGGAATCACAGAAAGAAGAAAAATGTGAAGGTCCAGGGTCTCTTTGTCTTAGGCCCCTGATAAATATGCATGAGTAGGTCCTAATGCAAAGTTATAATATAATTGCTCCAATCAGTGTGCAGGAATGATAGCTCCTGTTGTTCCTCTTCCCTTTCTGAGGCTTGTTGGCAGATTCTCATTGAGTCCTTCGGACTCATTTTACATGTTTAAATGTTACATCACGACTTTATAAAACAAAAGGCATCTTAATTTCAAGAAATTCTTGGCGCTTTAAAAAATAGTTCAATTCAAAAGGCCAAATCTAAACACATTGCTGATTTTTCATTTTCTAAATAATTCTCTCTAATCTCCTTTTTCCTCACTTTCTGTATTTGTATGAAGTGTGAGCAATGTGAGGACAACCATATCTGACCTCTTTTAACCTCTTAACGGGGAACCGTCCCCTTTACGAACATCCACATACAAAATCAATTCCCATAAGGTCAGACATTGCCTCGGCACTCCTGCACCTATTTACACTAGTTTCAGTTGCTGGGTCCAAAATTCTTTTCAGTAGCCACACAGATCTCACAGAACCGTACTCATGGCTATCGACTTTATGAAAGAAGTTAACAGGTTTTAATTCTAGTTGGTAAGAGGATGCAGTTCCTCAGATCAGACAGTTTCTCAAGCATGCTGGCCAGTCCTTTGATCTTCAGTCTCATAACTTACACAATTACATCATTTCCTTAGTCCTGCCAATTATGGTGTCTTCCAGCAAAACTTGGGTGAAGGCTCTTGGCTCTGTTTCTTGTGAGGCAGCAATCCCAAGTCAGCTCTATCTCATTCTCACTTCTGATTCTCCACTGAGGCTGCTGCTACTCACATATAAGTAATGGTCTGACTAGTGCAGGAATCTGTCTCCAAAGGATGCACGCTGTCTCCTCTTCCTTTGTAGTACTATTTCTGCATTGCTTTTAAACTTTGTGAGATGGGGGAAACTGGCCAATTCCATACTGATGAGTTTATACGCCCCTTATTTCGAGTCCTTTCGTAGGCTTGCGGCGTAAGTCAAAACTGCTGTATGGAAAAATGGAAAGCCATTTTGAACAATAAGCCCATGATACTGCAGTATTGCTCTTTCCTGTCTTGGACTCTTTTATGTTAGTATAATTATTATAGCAAAATATGATATTACATTTGCTATTTGTTTTACAAAATCACTTTTCTTTAGACAGAGTATCAGGCATGCTTGTATAGCCTACTGATGGGCAAAAAGAACTTTTTACTTCTGGACTCAAATTGCACTTTATAGACCACACTTAGATTTCCTCTGTTACTCTTTCTTGTCAAGTTGGTCAGTTTCTTTTTTTATCTGAATTTATCATCTACTTAGATTTATTTTATAGCTCCAATTTTATAGGACAGAAGCAAAGAAGTTTTAAAATGTCTGTTAATGGAGAATAAATTTACAGAAGCACCTCTATCTGCAAAATCATTCTGAATGTTCTTTTTCTATGTTAAAGAGGAGGAGGTCTATTTGTCATTTTATCCTTAGTTAAATGTACTTGTTAGATTTCTGAGTGTTTGAGGGAATGAAAAGGCATTTTATATGCTTTATTGCTTTATGCCATTGCCCACATATATGGTAATAAATGCAGAAATCACACTCTGTGATCTAGTATCTAATCACTATTGGATACTAGAATTAAACCAATAGGATCCTTTGGTTCAGAGAAGTTTCTATATTAATCTTCTGTTTTCTTCTACTTCCATTTTCCATGACTGCCCATGTATCACTCCAGTGTATCAGCCTTCATTTTCCTGTGTTATAGAAAATAACTTATGAGACAGAGGCTGCAAATAGATTGTAGAGAGAACACCTGTAAGGGTCGTGCATCATATACACATGATAATACGATTTTTGTACTTGTTAAATTTACTTCTTTTTCTTTTATTACTCACCTTTTCCCAGAGAAGTAAACAAGGAGACATTTTCTAATTCCATTTCAAACCACTACCAGTCAATTCAGAAGTGCTTGTTATTGATAATTTGGAAAGATGTCTTAGTGTAGTTGTCAGAAAACATTTGCACAGCTTTATGGTGTCATAATAACATCAACTACTTTCATTACTCGAGTTCTAACTTTGTGTCAGGTACTGCTTTGAGAGATTTTGTTTGTTTATACACAGATAAAATATTCGTTGAGAGCCTGTTACCATGGACGTTACATTATAATGTGAAGGCCACATAATAAATAAGCATACACAAGAAGCAAAGTATATTATGCGTTAAGAGATGATAAGTCCTCTGGGGGAATTGATTTAATAGAACAACAAAGTAGAAGGTCAAAAAGTAAAAGGCTTGAACTATGTTATAACCTACAAGACCAAACATATTTTAAAACCCTCTTCTCAGCAAATAGCAGAATATACATTCTTCCCAATTGCATATTGAACATCCTTCAGAATAAACTTTTAATGAGGCCAGTTAAGTGGGGGGAGGACTCTCAATAAATTTAAAAAGAATGAAGTAACACAAAGTGTATTCTGCAACCACAGTGGAATTAAATTAGAAATCAGTAACAGAAAGATTTTTGGAAAACAAAAAAAATAGCGTGGAAATTAAATAACACACTTCTAAGTAATTGTCATAGAAACAAACTCATGCTCTGTTAGTGATAAAAACATTATTATTGAGGAATATGCATTTGGAATTGGGACGTATATAGTATTCTTCACAGTCTGTGGGAAGTAAGGGTCTTTTTCACATGTCAACAGAACCGTAAAGATTTCTAAAATCGCTTTTTCTTTCATGTGTTTTTCAGTCATCAGCTAATCTATTTTTCTTCTAAGTTTTTGGGTGTTAACATGCTTCTGATATCCATCTCTTTCTACTTGTCCCACCCTTCGGGACTCAGAAGTGGTGTAGATCAATCCTTTAGTGGAAATCTACCCCAAAATCTATCTGGACTGCAGAGGTAATGAATGACTTATAGAAGAGATCAAAAGAAAATTTAAGAATTACAGTCAGCACACATACACAGTCGTGTGGGTTGTAGCCCAAGCAGTGCTGCCCGGGAACGCCATACTTGCTCACACATTTGTATATGGATGTGAAGCCGTATATATGTATGTTTTATATATATATATATATACACATCATAATGGATATGAAGAAGAAAGTTCTCAGGCTAGTAGTCTAACTTTATACCTAAGTTCATTGAAAATAGAAGAAGAACCATATATATATGAAGCAATGTAAAGGAAGACAATGATTAAAAAATAGAGCAAAAGTTAAGAGATAACAAGGAGAAACGTCAGTGAAATCAAACGCTGTCCTTTGGAAAGAGCAACAGAATCACAGATACTTAACCAAGTTTATTAGGATAAAAGTGAGAATACTGAAATGACTAAAATGATACAGGAGAGAGTATTGCCGATCTTACAGAAATGACAAATTGGGAAAGAATACCATCAACATTCGTATGCCAAGAAATTACCTAACATAGATGAACTAGATCAATTCTTAGATTAAAAACTACTGAGATTCTCTGAAGAAATAGACAGTCTTCATCAGCTTATATCAAAGAAATTGAATAATAGAAAAGTATCCACAAAACATAGGCCAAGTGACTTTACTACTGAATCTACCTAATGCTTAATTAAGAATTTCAGTTCTTTACAAATTATTCCAAATAACAGAAAATGCAGAATAACTTCCCGCTCACTTTCTGAGACCAGTGTTAAAACCAAAGAAGGATATCAGAAGAAAACTACAGACCAATGTCTCTTAGGAGTATGGATGTAAAAATCCTAGTAAGCCGTATCTAGCAACATTGAAAAAGGATTATACTTCATAATGAAGTGCAGTATATCCTACGGATATAAGGTTCCAAAAGGCAGTTAATGTAATTGTAAAAATGGCCTGGTATGGAGGTACCTTTATCTGGCCTCCTCTAACAAAAGAAAAGAATCCCAATCAACAGCAGTTCCTATGAGGTCAGACATATCCTGTACCATAATACTCCAGACCATTCCTTATCATTTCTGGCACTAGTTATTCTTCCCCCAGCACCCACCCGCTGCTTCACTGCTGGGTTTAAGAATTCATTGTAATGGTCATATCAAAAACTCAAAAGAAGGTACCCAAAATTAAGTGATTTGTTAGAGAAACTGCAGTTTTCCACTGTTAATCAGGAAAAACTAAGGATACAATTCTTCAGTCAACACAACCCCTTCTCAGCATCCCCAGAGGTAGGCTTCTGTCTCTGGCTCCGTCCTGCTTGGACAAGTGTTCCAAGCTCTTTATGCTCTGTTGGTGTAAGTGCCAGGGGCACTTGGCTCTAGTTCTAGCACGAGACCATTAAATAGGTCTTTTCAATAAATTCTGCTTGAGACAACAGACATTCACATGCAAAAGTATGGAGTTGGACCCATCCACTACATAGAAACATTAACTCAAAATGACCAAAAAAAAAAAAGCCCAAACCTTAAACTATAAAAACTCCCTGAAGAAGACATAGGGGAAAATTGTCATGATCTTGGATTGGGCCACAGACATAACACTAAATATATCAACAACAAAAGAAAATTTTATTTTTTTGTTTGGTTGGTATGTGCCATCAAATCAGAACCAACTCATAGCTCACTCTCCATTGAGTATTCAGAGACTATAAATGACACAGAAGCAGATTGTCTCTTTTTCTCTTGCAGTAATGATAAAGTATAATAAGTATTAATAAGGTAATAATAAGATGTGGAGGTAGAGGAATCCTCTTTGTATTGCTGGTGAGAATGGAAATGGTAGATAGGCACTTTGAAAAACAATCTTGACAGTTTAATGTAGAATTAATCACCTGAGCCAACTATTCACTCCTATAGCACGGAACACACAGTATCGTTCAGAATAGCTAGAATATAAGAAACACTCAAATTTTCATCAGCTTGTAAATGAACAAAGTATGGTTTATTCACAAAAAAGAATATTACTTGACTATAACACTAAAAATAAGCTTGAAAACAAGTCAAAGAAGCTAGTCACAAGGCTACATGGTCTATGGTCCGCATATATGACATATCCAGAACAGACAATTCTGTGGAGACGACGGAAGCTCTCGTGGCCTTCCTCTCTGGTGGTTAGAAGCCAGCAGCAGCTCCATGAGAAGAAGATGAACACTCTCCTCCTGTGCAATTTCCAGCCTCAGGAAACAGCTGCAGCGTCAGCTGAGATTTGGGTCCAACTCAGTGGCAGTGAGGGTTGGAGACAGAAAGGAGACGGTGCTCACTTAGAGGGAGAGTCACTCAGGAGAGGCAACGATAGCTAAACACTAGGATTATTTTTTTTCAGTTAATAAAAAGATTCCAAAATTGACTATATGATGGATACACATATTTAAGGATCTAGCGGGAGAAAATCACTGGATTGTACACTAAGTGCCTTTCATGGTGTATGGATTATAATTGAAAACAAAAGCTGATGAAAATCAATTTGTAAAGCGTAAAGATCTCAAGAGCCGAATGTAGGGCAGATTGTAGCTTTGTATAGAGTATTCAGAAGAGAACCCCGCAGAGTGAGTCTCCAAGGCTGTGCAGAAGTTTACCATGGAAGTGTGTTGCAGATGAGAAGGTTTTAGGCAGCAGTTGGAGCCTGTACACAGGACCCAAAGCAGGCGTGAGAATACATGTGCTGGGGATGGTCAGGAGGCCAGTGTAGCCAGACAGGACAAAGAGCAGTGGTAAGAGATGAAGTCACAAAGCAGTGGTGTTTGGAATCTCATAAATCCTTTGAAGATTCTTTAAGAGCTCCCTGGGCTGCTAACCAGGTGGGCACTTTAAACCCTCTAGCTGCTCCGTGGGAAGAGATTTGGGAGTATTCGTCCATAAAGCTTGTTAGCCTTGAAAACAGCATGGCACTTCTGCCCTCTCTTGTGGGGTCATTTGGAGTTGAGACTAGCCTGATGGTAGAGGATGTGCTTTTTTTGAAATAGAGATCTGGCTGGAGTGAATCATCAGCCTCCAAAACTTATGACTAGAGAAGCCACCAGGGAAATGAGACTAGTTAGAAAACAGAACAATATTGAGCCCTGAGTGTTGTAAAATTAAGAAATGAAAAGAAGCAAAGAAAGTAGAAGAATAAATAATCAGTGAGGGAGGAAGTAGAGAAAGTAAGGGAAGATGGTGCCCTAGAAGCCAGGTGGAGGCCGTGGGCAGCATGGTCAGTTCTGTCAGACTTGAATCACTGACACACCGTAGGACCGGGACTGAAAACTGATGGTGAGCTTTTACAAAGACGGGTCGCTGGAGACCCTGCTGAGCAGCAAGGCAGGGCAGGAGCCAGGCTGGGGTGGCTTTAGGACAGTGAGAGGAGAAAACCTGAAGATAATTTGCAGAGAGGTATTGGTTCACATGAGAACAAAACTGATAGGAACTTTGATCAAAGGAAAGCTTTTCTTTCTTATATAAAAAAGCATGCTTACATTTGGGTGAGAATGATGCTCTAGAGAGAAAAAAAAAAGCTGCAGTCACAGCTTATGAAAGTACTGCCTTTTTCATACTCAGGTAAATCCATGAGTTAGATAGTAGTCATTAGGTACAGATGAAAAATAGTGTGTGAAATGATTAAGTCAGGAGTATCCAATAAAGTCTAAAAGAAGCAACATATCCTTGGACAATCATCAATATTCTGAGTGGTAACTACAGTTTCATTCTTTTGGTCTACCACCAACACCCTTGGTCAGAAAATCAGGAGATGCTCTGGGAAAGCCTGCTGGCAGAGGCCTCACCAAATTAGTGAGGAGCAGTGATGTCAGTTGGAAGACGGAGGTGTGTCTCATTCAGGCCTTGGTCTTTTTGGTCACTTGCTGTGCATCTGAGAACTGGACAGTGACTAAGAATGACAGAAGAAGAAATGATGCCTTTGAGTTGTGGTGTTGGAGAGAAACACTGAATACCCCATGGACTTATAAAAGAATGAACAGTTATATCTGGGGAAAAGTACAACCAGAGTCTTCCTTAGAGGCAAAGATGACAAAGCTTTGTGTCATATGATTTGGGTGTGTTGCTAGGAGATGCTGTTCCTAAGAAAGGGACAGCATGCATGGATGGTCAGTGAAGGAGAGGGAGACCTGCGATAAGGTAGAGTGACATGGTGACAACAGTGGGCTCATGTGTATCAGAGATGATAAGGATGGCACAGGATAGACCAGAGTTCAGACCTGTTCATAGGGTCATTCGTTATAAGTGGAGCTTAACTGCACCACACCTCATGACAACTGGGGAAATTATTGAAGGTGAGACTTCTCACCCAGTGGGGAGTGGGGGAGAACACAGGTTTTTCTTTTCTTTTAAAAGAATCCTTCCCTTTTTAGAACATGCTAAAAAAAGACTAGAGTTCTAGTGAATGAAATACTAGGCTTTGCTCTGAAAGCAAATCCTGTTTTGAAAATCATTTTCATAGGTGCAATGAGATACACATGCCATCCCTTCATAGTATTTAAGCATCTTTAAAGTACAATCTTTACCCAGTTACTAATTACTGTGCTGTGATTGGCTGTAGTCTGTCTCTTAAAAGACATCGCCTGCCACTGTAATAGCCACTAAGCTCAATTCTGCTTAGAGTCCCGCCCTACTGGAGATTTCCACCCATCTCTAGGACAAAGCTCACTGGGTTTGAAAGAAGCCTGAATGCTGTTTCATTAGATATGTGAGGATGCAGGATGACGTTTTGCAAATCGGTTTACTTTTTCCACATGTGGGAGGAGAGTGATGATTGTTTAAAAACCACACAGTTATATTCTAAAACATTGTGAATTAAGCTATATTTATATTAAATTGTCTGTAGGTCCATTCCAGTCTCAGAAAAAGAACTTATTCCACAAAATTGTCAGCAAATATAAGCACAAAAAGGAGAAGCCTAATGTTCCAGAAAAAGGTATTGGCGCCTTCCATCCTCCAGTCAGGTTTTTTGGCCACTCCATGTGATTCCATCGTTGAGCACTGCTTCCATGTACCGCCTGCCCTCTCCTCCTCTGCTTGCTTCATTGGCATCAGCTCCGGATGAAGGCTCTTCATTAACTCTGCAGCTAATTACAAAGAGAGATTTTCGTCACTTGGAACTCTAGTCAAAACTCCTGTTTGTCTCTTTTTAGAGTTCCATGTGAATCTTAAAATTGCTTTCCACTCATCTCTATTTAGTGCATTTTTAAAATTTAGGCTTCTTGAGCTCTTACTCACCTATTTCTTTTTACTATTCTTATTTTCCTTGTGTTTGGCAACTTCGTGCCTAGGCCACATTTTCCCACCTCCTGAATCTACATCACTTTTGTAATCACGTAACAGCCCCACAAATTCTGTATCTTCTCTGACGCTTGTGGCTTCCTGTGGGCCATTTCCTTTACTCCTGAGTCATAACTGTCACTTTTTTGTCCATCTAGGTTCCATTATCATTTGCCAGATTCTTCTTCCCACCTCCATCAGTCAGATACCTGTTAGTCCAGAGATATTAGCGACTCATTCCATTCCACCCCCACCCCTTACTCTGACCATCGACCTCGTTGTTAGGATCTTGATGTGCCCTTGAACTTCTTCATCTTTTTCTCCTCAAAGTTCAGGACTCCTCTCCTTTCACAGAAAAGATAATCTTTCCAGCGGGCTCAGTGCAGCCACACGTCCTAGGAGCCGCACGCTCGTTCGCATGTCCCTGCATGTGTAGGTATTGTGACTACATGAACCTGCTCATCTGATGCCCATTTGCATCCTACTTGCATGGCCAAATGTGAAGCATTTCATGTTTCTTGAATGAGACTTTAAGTGCAGTTGTTTCTCATGTGTAGACATAAGTACCTGTGTGTTCCTATGTGTGACTTTTGACTTAATTTTATTTTATTTTCACCTCTACTTCAGCCTCTTGTTTGTATATTGATATTACTCTTTCTCTGGTTCCAGTGGGAAAACATCGTTCTTTAGGTAAAATATCAGCTTTCATCCCCTTTTGAATGATCTTCAAATTACCATGATTAACGTTGCAGAAATTACCCAACAATGTATTTGATTAAAAATTTAATATCCTTTTAATCCGTTTTCTGTATATGATCTCATTTTATGTCGTAAATGCCATTCTGACAATTAAATAGCTAGAATGAAATTTAGATAGTATTTCTTGTTTGTATGGCTTGTTTTGTATTTTTGTCCTATTGTGTCTCCTTGTACGTAATAGAAATTCACTTTCCTTTCCCTTTTCTGTCATTGTTTCTAGGAAGTGGGGATAAATGGTTAAACAAGCAATTCTTCTTGGATGCCATTCACCCTGCAGAAGGTAACAACAGCAGTAGTCATTGTATAATTTCAAATAGTACAACTATGCTGAAAGAGTCATAATTTATATGGGCTTCACCAACAGCATTAGCCCTGCTTGTCCATAATTAGGTTACTTTTCATTTTCTAAGCAAATTGTTATTTATTGGGCTCCTGCTAAGAGTTAGGCAGTGTGTCATGTGAGGTTTTATTTGTTAACAAGGAATTTGTAACCTTTGGGCCACATTAAACTGAAATTAGAATTGTTTGCAGCTAAAAATATATGGCCCTGCAATTCATGTTGCAGGCAGATGCTCTGGGCCATCAGAGTAGAACATTACAGGGCTCTTCTTCCTCAGTGTCTGGACACAGGCAGGCCTACAGAGGAGATTCCAGAGCTGAATTTGTATCTGTGTAACACCTCCCCATACCGCTAGGAGGGCTTGATGGCTTAGTGGAAAGGAATTGCACTGCCAACCCAAAAGCATGTGGTTTGCATCTACCAATTACTTGGTAATTTCTCTGGCACTGATTTGGTAGGATAAAGGACAGTTTATCTAAAAACCCACTGGAGGGTCACCTAGGACTTGGTTCTGCTTGATAGTAAAAAACAACACAGTAACATGATTTTAACACCAAAATGAAGCCATTACCACTGAGTCAGTTCTAGCTCATGGCAACTCCATTTGTTGCAGAGTGTAACTGCTTCATAGCGTTTTCTCAGCAATAATCTTGATGGAAACAGAGTGCCAGGCTTTGCTGCTGCTTAGAACAGTTAACTTTAGCTTAGTAGCCAAGAGCAAACTATTTGCGTCACCCACTGTTGGTTCTCTTCTCCTTACCTCTACATATGTTAAAACAGAATGTTTGAGGCTTATTTGTAGCCAGAGTAGGAGGGGAATTAATTAGCAATGCTGTAACTCCTGGATGTAGATTTTATGTCATTTCAGTCAGCATTATTCATTTGTGACTTCATCTAATTTTTGTTCAATATGAAAACCTTGAAATAAGTCCTAATATCTGTGATGGTTAAAAGGTTTCCTACCTTTTTTTTTTTTTTACATTATTTAAAAAAAATAAAACCCATTGCCTTTAAGTGGAATCCAGCTCGAATGTTAAAAGAGCTAATGAAAGGCTTGACTTTTGTAATCCTTCATTTTTAGTCATTTTATTTGAGAACTAATAAGAGATTACCCAGTCCAACTCCTTCTACTTCCATGAATCTAGAGAGGGCAACTTAAAGGCCAGGTCCACCATCTGTTGACTCCCAGTCCATTGCTTGTTGTTACACGTTAGCATTCCTATACTTAAAAGGAGAAAAAATTTAAATGCATATTTGGCCTAAGTAATTTATCAGAATACCCGTATTTAAAGATGTTTATCTGAATGTTCATGTTTGTTGTTTGAGTTATTCTTAAGCCTGATTTTTGGTGGGAGTTGGTTCACATGATCTGCATATTGGCATTGATGCCATTTGACAGGAAATGCCAGCTGAGTGTTTTTTTCTGACCTGTGATTTCACATTCCCAACTCCTAGGGAGTATTATTTCTTCTTAAACACTGGCAAAACAAAATGTGAACCGCTTGTGCTGTTCTTAGTGTTAAATACTCAACATTTCAAAATTGATACATTAGCTGTACTGCATTTTAAAAATATGTTATGCACAGATTTGATAAACATAAGGCACTAAATGAACTATCACAGGAATCTAAAACAGGCATTTCAGACCTGTTACTCTATGGAAACATTACTCTTTGCCCAAAATGACACTGTTCTGAATGTTTCTGAGTTTTAAAAAAGGTATTTTACTTATTTCCGGTAAAAGTTTATACAGAAAATTGGGCTCTCATTGAACAATGTCTCATTTCTGTTTTCTTATTCTGTTTCCATTGATCATGCGTCCCTTCCCCTCTTTGTGTTTGCTCTTGGGTAAATGTTGACCCTTTGATCTCATGCAGGTGAGTGAAAGGTGAAGGAAGCACATGACTCTCAGGTGATGCTGCTTATTTTATAAGCCAGTCTATTATTTGGCTGAAAAAGACCTTCTATTTCAAGTACAAAGGTTATCTCAGGCCAGTAGTCTTGAAGGTTGTGTGTGTTTTGGGGGTTTTTTGTTGTTGTTGTGTTGTCACAATGAGACTATGTCATGTAAAAGGTGCATATGTAGTATGGCAGAAGAAAAAGCAATTCCTGGAGAAATAGGCAACTTGCTTTTTTTCGTCTCAGCTATTCCACTAAAATGACTTTTTCAGTTAAGAGATTAGACATTTTGCTGATATATGCGGTACTCATTTATTATGCATATACATTTAGTGAGTAGGCAAATGGTGTATACTTCTACATGAACGTCCAGTTCCATTTTCCCTTTAACACTTAATTATATTACTAGGGTGTCTGAGTTTGTGGTGTGATCTGGAAGCACCGTACTCTGCAACCTTAATGTTCTGGGGCAGAAACAAATCAGTTTTGAATCTTCTGGAAAGTCTAAGGGTTTGGTGGAATAAAGTATCTCATTTGAGATAATTAATTACATTTATTATTAATATGTTGTTGATTGCCTTCGAGTCGAGCACGACTCATAGCAACCCTCTGAACCAAAGGCCTGAAGCCTTTCTATAACTACCAGCATTTATCAAAGTTTGTAGAGTTTCTGGAGGCATGTTGTTTAGGAAGTGAATGTCACTCCTGCTTTTAATATTATTAATATAGAGAGAACAAAATTTTGGAGAACATGCACTAAAAAACGCATGTTAATTAGAATAGACTGCGAACTCATTTTTTTATGAGGCTAGCAAAAAAGAAAAAAGAAATCTTGGCAGTTTGAGGATCAGAAATTAGGAATGTGAAGTAGATCCTTGAACTGGTTCAGTCATGGATAATAAATAAAAAATCAGGATGAACTGAAATTTGTAAAATGTAGGTACCTGGAACAGTAACTGGAAAAGGAAATAAATGATGACTTTAATCCAGGCTGGATTTAGAAGAGGTCGTGGTACTAGGGATATTATAGCTAATGTCAGACAGACATTAGCAGAAAGCAAAGAATACCAGAAGAATGTCTATCTGTGCTTCATTGACTATGCAAAGGCTTTTTCGACTGTGTGGATCACAACAAGCTGTGGCTGACTCTGAGAAGAATGGGAATCCCAGAACATTTGAATTGTGCTAATGCGAAATTTACACTTGGACCAAGAGGCAGTTGTCAGACCAGACACTACATGGTTCAAAATCAAGAAGAGGGTTCATCAGGGATGTATTCTGTCTCCATACCTTTCAATCTGTTTGCAGAACAGATCATCCGAGACGCTGGGCTATATGAAGAGGAATGTGGCATCAGGATTGGTGGAAGAATCATCAACAACCTGCGTTATGCAGATGACACAACCCTGCTTGCTGAAACTGAGGAGGACCTGAGGCGCTTGCTAAAACAGGAAGATGATCTATCTTTCCATTGTGTTTATCTTTCTACCTTGTTATTGGGTCATGTACTCATGCTTAAGCTGAAAAAGAA
>NW_006399835.1:1880438-1906582 GCF_000299155.1 Elephantulus edwardii | reverse complement strand
TTGGGCATGTTGCAAGGAGGGACTGGTCCTTGGAGAGGGACATCATGTTTGGCAGAGTGGAGGGGCGGCAAAGGAGAGGAAGACCTTTGGTGAGATGGATCGATTCTGTGACTGGCGTGGTGGGAATAAGTGCGTTTGAGATAGCTAGGTTGGCACAGGATAGAACAGCATTTAGAGCTCTTGTACATAAGGTCGCTATGAGTCGCGAGCGATGGCACATAACAACATAACACATAACAACAACAACAACAATCCCTGAGATGGAAAACTTGAAACAAGTATAGTGAGCCTTTTCAGGAACCTGATTCAGAATATTAGATTATTATTGTCAGACCTCTGGAGAGCAGCATGCATTCAAAGCAGTATGGTCAGCCACCATCTTGGCACAGGGCATCACTGTTTCCATCTGTGTAATGCAAGAGGCTTGGTTACCGTGCAGTACCCACATTGCCCTTGTTTTGTTAGAGAGTAAGTAAACCTGTAATGTTGCTTTGACTTTCTTGGCTATGACTGACTGAGAAGCACCAGTTTGAAGCCTTGATTTAAATGATTTTTTGTTTCTTTTTGTTATTTTTATACTATTATCAACATTTTTTTTCTTCACAAGTGTGGAGTGACTATGGTAGTGTCTTTAGGTGCCGTCAAGTTGAGTATGATCCATAGCAACCCTATCCTATGCCATCTTCACACTTTCTGACACACTAGAGCCCATTGTAGCAGTCACTGTCGTTACTTGGTTAAGGGTCTTTCTGTCCTTCACCGACCCTCTGCCTTTCCAAGCATGATGTCCCTCTCCAAGGAATAGCCTCTCTGTAGACTTTGTTCATTATCTAAGCCGTCTCATTTCATTACTTTTTCACTTATCATTTAATATTGTTTCTTATTGAGACTATGTTGGTGAACCTAAATGTAGTAAAGCAGAAAACCATATAAAACTTAAACATAAAACACACGATAACATTAATATTTGTAAACTATCCTAGTCACAGGTTGCTTTGGGGATATTATCAAAATATTCAGATTCCATATATCTGGTAGAAGTACAAATTCTCAATAGAGAACTGAGTGGAAATGAATCTGTTTGAAGCATAGTATGAAGCTGATGTCTATAATACAAGTGTTGGTCCAACTGATGTTATGCAGCTGTTCAGCTCTTGCTGGCTCCTTTGAACGTGGGCAACATAAATTTATGATACTTTATATTTAATTGCCTTTCATGTTTTGTTCAGAATATTAGAAATCATAAGTTTTCATACTAACCTTATAATTTGTCTTGAGTGTCTTTCCTCATGCTTTTTAAAATTCAAAATAGCTAAACTAGTTCCTGAAACTTTTTCATGTCATGAAAAGAAAAGATTGCCCTTGACATAGCATTGTTGTTGTTGTTGTTATGTTCTGTCGAGTCGCTTGCTAAAACAGGAAGATGATCTATCTTTCCATTGTGTTTATCTTTCTACCTGGTTATTGGGTCATGTACTCATGCTTAAGCTGAAAAAGAAAAAAATCCCTCAAACTAGCTGCTCTTGTGTTGTTTCTGACTCGCTGTGACCCTCCATTGGATTTCTGAGGCTGTAAATTGCAAGGGGAGGAGACTCGCTAGCTTTCTCCTGAAGAGCAGCTGGTTGATTAGAACTGCTGGTGACATGCAGCCTTTGAATTAGCAGTGCAGCTCCCTACAGATTATGCCACTAGACCTCCCACGGGCTTTCTGATTGCTTTGGTGGTGATTAGTGGTCAGTTTCATACAATAGTGTGATTAGACCAAACTCACTGCTGTGTCGTCTTTACAGACTTCTGAGGCTTTAAATCATGACAGATGGAGACTGTGTTCTTCTACAGAACAGCTGGTGAAGTTGAGCTGCTGACCTTTGTATTAACAGCACAGTACTCTAAACTGTGCCACCTGAGCTGCTTTAGAGTGCACCAGCAGTCTATGAGACACACACACACACACCCCCCCTACATATACATGGGAGGAGGATGGGCAGACTGCTCTCATGCTATTAACTGCCTCTGAAAACCCACTGGAGGATCAGCTGTGGGTCGGTTCTGACTCTCAGTGGTACAGAACTCTATATAACTCCACTTCCTAAACAACATGCCTTTGGAAACTCTATGAACATTGGAGAAACGTTGCTAATTATAGAACAGGGTTCAGATCTTTTGTTCATAGGGTCGCTTAGAGTCGTACTCCACTTGACAGCACTTAACATTACACACACACACACACATATTACTTCAGTGACTTAAGGAAGGTTTATTAGCCCCACTCTCCCTCCCTGCCAAGTACAGAAAGGAATTGAAGCCAAATCAGTATAACCAGGAACAGAAGAATTCAGGACCATTTGCACTGATTGGTCACTACCTATGGTAAATTTCTAACTCTTCTTTGGTTCAAGTATATAACACAAACAGAAATTCAGACTAGCTATTTCCATAAGGTTTAGTTGTGTTCTGTTTTGGTTTTTGCTATGAATTAGGGGGAGTGCATCTTATTTATAGTGAGATCTTTAGATATGTTCCACAGCACATAAGTTAATTTGCTCTCTTTTTCTCAATTTTGAAATATTTGCTATATTACTTCAGCAGAGTCCTCTGGGGTATTAGATAAGCCTCACTCATTTGATTCTTTCCCTGTGTTCCATTCAGCATCTGACTATTGTTTCAGCTCATGGGAGACCAACCAAAGGCAAAGAGGTTTCAGATTTGAGTTATAATAATTTCAGTTCAAGTTTGAATTCGCTCGCTGGGGTAAATTCATGACTCTAGAGCACCCTAGTGGCCTCTTGGGGGACAATACTAGTGCAGTGCAACTTTCCCAGAAATCTTAACTCCACCATTTGGGAGCAGGACTTGGAAACAAGACAGTCTCTTACTGCTCCATTCCGAATGTGGCTACAAGAGTGCGCCTGCATTATCACTCTCAGAAGATACACTCGACGTGTGTTATGATTATGGCTAAGTATAAAATCTAGCCCAGTGGACTTGTTCTGCATTGCTTAGATAGTTTTGTGTGTTCAATTAAAAGCTTAAACAGAAGTGACTAATTTGCTTTTGTAGGACGAAACCTTCTTTTCTCCACATTTCTGGGTTTTTTTGAAGGGTGGGGGTAGGGGAAATGAGCTGGTTTGTTTTTGTGCTCACCCATCAGTATTGCTTACCTCTCTGAGCTCTTTCCATTTCATGGCTTTATAGGAATCGTCCTTTTACTTTGCTAATATTGCCAAATTTGATCTGTTGTTTTGTTCCAGGTACTGTTTCTTTGACTTGGTCTTACCTGCTTTCACCATTTCTATCTTCAGAGAGGACTATCCCTTAAAGCCTGTATTCCTAAAGCTTACCTCGCTAAGGCTGTCATCTGCCCTGGCCACCAAAAAGGACTTTGTGTCCTGGGCTTATCTTTGGCCAAAGTGATGTAACAAGACTCAGTCTGACCTCTTCTCCCAAACGTTATTGTTCTGTGCCATTAATAGAAAATGACTCGAAGCTGACCTTCCAGTGGGTTTTCAGAGGTTATAAATCACACAGGAGATTGGCCATCTTTCTCCGGCGGAGCAGCTAGGGAGTTCAAACCGTCTGCCTTTGGTTGACAGCACAGCTCCTTACTAGTACACCACCAGAGCTCCCGAAGACAAAGTACATTACATGTTTTCTCAAAATGGAAATCCCATTATCACTGCCTGATCCACAATAGGTATAAAGAAGACTTTTCATTCTTAGATGGCATTATCTCATTTTTAGGATTTTATGAGAATTTTCAGTGTATTTTTTTGGTGGGGAGGGTCTGGAATGTTTTCCAACTCCATACCACCAATTTTCAATTACTTTGTAATTATGCTCAACTTCTTACTGTATTTTTTGCTTATTCATCTGGAACAACCAGGAAAAGCAACAACCACCAAGTAGACATGAAACCCTTTAAAGGCTCACACATGCACGCAATAAAAGTGAAAAGTAGAATCTGGGTTTCTTTATGACTGTGTTATTGCCATACTTCATAATCTTAAGAAGTAGAAATCCATACTGTCTATTCCCTTTTCTGATACTAAACCCTCTCTTTAACTTCTCATTGCTTTCTTTCAGCAAGCAATTCTTTTTAATTTTTTTTATTTTATTGAGATTTTAATGAAAGTTTATGAAGAACGTGGGTTTCCAGTCCTTCATTGTTGCACATTTTCCTCCCTTTCCCTCCACCCACCCCCTCCCCCGAAGACCACTTTTTTCTTGGGGAAAAAGTTATTTTCCTTGTTATACAGTCTCCTACCCCAGTCCACTTTACTATGCAGCTCTTATTCTGTCATGCCAATAGTACCTAATCATATATTCTCAGCAAGAAATTCTTAGGAAGTAAAATACTCATTATTTTTGGAGCTACATTATATCAATAAGGAGATCTGGTGGTAATAGTGTTATTATGTGTTGTGCTGCACTGGTAACTAGAAGGTCAGAGGTTTAAAACCACCAGAAGCTCCACAGGACAGAGATGAGTCATCTGCTCACATAAAGATTTATAGCCTTGAGAACCCTGTGGAGGGTCAACTTGGTGACTATTAATACCATTAGTTCAGATCCCGACCCGTTACCCAAAACAAGAACTAAGAAAGTAAAGAACTTAATCCTCTTTCTGGAAAAACTGAAAATATAAACCCATTGCCATCAAGTCAGAACCACTTCTTTCAGATGGTCATAGCTGACCCTCTAGCAGTTTGGGGAGTGCGGTGGTTGTAAATGGGACAGGAAGAGATTGCCCATCATTCTCCAGATGACCCAGTGGTGGATTCAGACTGGCAGAGACACACACACACACACACACACACACACACACACACACCCTTTGGGTTAGCAGCATGACCTCCTATGGAGCAAACCACCAGAGTTCTCATCAGGACCATCTAAAATGTAGAGATCCTGCTGAAGGAGTAAATAAGGCTCATGCCATAATCACAAGGTTTAGCTTATGGATTTGGATAAAACCTAGAAATTTATAGCTTGTGAGTAATTTTTTGTTGTTTGTTGTTGTTCTAATACTCTTATGCAGCACCAAAGCTTAAAGACATCAATTCTCCTTTTACCATCTCTTGTCATTGTCCAGTTCTCTGATGCATAGCAAGTAATTGCAAAGACCATGGCCTGTATCAGGCACACCTTAGTCTCTAAACTGACATCATTGCTCCTCAGTATCTTAATACTCATTGTAAACCCATTTTGTCTTCCTTATACTGGTGGCTTAGTGGTGAGGTCAGAGGCACACAGTTCAAATCCACCAGCTGCTCTGCAGGAGAAAAATAGACATTTTCTTCCCATGCAGTTTACTGCCTCTGAAAACCCGCTGGTCAGCTGTGCATCTGTTCTGACTTGATAGTACATACAAACAACAACAGCATACTTTTAGAAGATGCCTCTGTGGTAGTGGTTAAGTGCTCTCCTACTAACTACAAGGTCAGTGGTTCAAATGCACCAGCCAGTCTACAAAAGTTGTGGCAGTCTGCTTCCGTAAAGATTAAAAACCACAGTCATTGCTCTTGAGTTGATTATAATTCACAGCAACCCTCCATTATGATATTTTTGGAGGCTGTATGTTTTTTAGAGAAGACTGCCTATCTTTCACCCTCCAAGCAGCTGGAGGATTCAAACCATCAAACTTGCCATTAACAACAACCTATAATACCAGAGCTCTTTTCCATAAATATTATAGCCTTAAAAACCTCTAGGGACAGTTCTCTCTCCTAGAGAGTCAATCTTAATTGGAATTGACCAGAAGGCAGTGAGTTTGGGTTTTGGGTATAATTTTAAAAAGTTTTGAATTTTAAGGCTAGAACCAAGAAACTTAAGGTTTTTCTTATCAAATAATCTTTTATTTTACTGGGGGAAGGGGATCTATTTTAAAAACTCTAAGATACATGTCACTGTCCCATTTTAACCCAAATATCAAAATATAAATAAGACTAAATACCTAGCGTTATCAAAAGTAATCTACTATTGAAGTAGATATGTTAAATCTGAGTGTAGGCGTAGGATTTAAAAAGAGCCTTTATTTCTATTTTGGGTTTTTGTTGGTTGTTTAATAGAAGAGGCATTTGAAAGCATTATTTTAGGTGTTTGTGGGGAGCCATAGGGTTTGGGGGTTTTTTAGTCTTTTTTTTTCCTCCATGAATAGTTCTGTTACCTTAAGTATATCTTCAGGTAGCCATTTTATTAAATATTGAGGTAATAAGGCCAACCCAGAGATCTTAATTTTGTGTAAGTAAACCTGTGTGTGTGAGATATATATATATAAAATGTTATATAATAATTCTAATTACTTGCAATCTGTTTAGAATAGAAAGTTTTTAACAAATCTTTTCTTTTTAGATATGTTCAAAACAAATGGCTATTATTTACAGAGCACAGATCTTTAGCATTGGTACCCAACCCCACTAGAGAGTTATATAGATTTGAAATTAAAAATAATAACTGTCTATTTAAAATACATATAATTAATCTCATTATTCTCAGAAGAAGATAAATCTTTATCATCTTCTGTAGATCAGCTGACTACAGTGATCTCAGATCAAGGCCTTGACCACATGTAGCCTTTGTGTTTGATTGGAACATGCACCATTCTCCCTTGCCAACTTTTAAATCCAAACACTCAGAAAATGATACTCTTGATTTCATCTTCTATTAGACAAAAACATTTAATCTTCTGTGTTTAATTCATCAGTAAAATATAAATGATAGCAAAACCAAATCAGAGCTTTGAAAAATCCATTCAAATGGGTTAGCTCCTGGGACTTATCTCCATATATATATATACCTCCATATATATATACACACACACACACACACATACATACATACATATACCCTTCTACAAGCAACATTAGTGCCTTGTGTTTCAGTGTGTAACTGTTTATATGTGTTTTGTCCTATTTCAGCCATATTTTCAGAAGACAAAAACACCACAGAGCCTGCTCATAAGGTTAAAAATGCTCCATCCATTCCTTACACTTCAGAGCCAACAACATTGCAAGAACCTTTGGTTGGCAGTCAAAAGAGAAAAGCAAGGAAAACCAAGATCACACACCTCGTCAGGACAGCAGATGGCCGGGTGTCACCAGCAGGAGGTACTTTGGGTAAGCAGAAGAAGCCTTAGGCAGAGAGGATGAGAAAAAGTAGATGATCATTCTGGAGTCCTGGTAAAATTGCCCAGCAAATGGATAAATCCAATTGGGTCACATTGAAAAATGGGTCTATTCTATATGGTTTAGCGTTACATTTTCTCTTTCTGATTGTTCTTGAGAAGTCATTATTTCCAGCTACCCAAATGCACAGGTTTTATTCTGTGTTTTTATATTTGTACCTCTTATTCCATGAGCATTTCTGGGATTCCTAGAAAGAAAAGAAAGGCACTATTCAGGACTGTCAGCATTATCTTTTTTCCAACATAAGCCAAAAGAGTATTGATTAGGTACATACGAAAGAACCTAGAATAGGAAAAGTGCTGGATGAATCAGTGACTCTATTCAAGTCACTACAAACCAGAATTTAAGCCAGTGGATTAAGGAGCCTTTAAAAGCCTCCAGAACATCCTATAAACTAATTCAGATTACTATAGGAGCCTAAAAATGCTTGTGAATTTTTTTAATTCTCTGGGCCAGTTCTTAACCAAGTAATACATTACTGTGACATTTCCTATTTTCAGTGATGGTTAGTGACAGTAGACTTGCCTGAGACCCAAAAGGGGTAAAATCATGAGTGATGCTCACCACCCCAAGCCTTCCTCATCCACATACTCTGCATTCATGGCCTTCACTGTTGCTGCCTTCTGCCTTCCAGCATCTCCAGCTTTGGAGAAAGTGTCCTACCCTCTCTAGTTTTCAGGAAATGGTCATGGTTTATACTGGCCTTTTATAAATACATCAAATATTTAAATGAATGTTTCTTAAGAGTGATATTTCTAAGTACCAGATTTGTATATGTAGGGGTTAATAATGATAAATTATTCATTGAGCTCACAATTGGAGGAGGTTTAGTAAATTTTGTCTACTTTTTCTTACATTTTACTTAGATTGATTGCTAGAATCATAAAGGCTCTTCCTGACTCTGATATTACCTTATCATGTAAAAGGTGAAACTTAAAGAGAGAAAGTTTTGTTTCTTGGGTGTATTTCAAAAAGTAGAAGTAGAATGACAGATAACATTCGTTTTCTTGGTTTTGAGTCCAGCAGGGACCTCCTCCCTTCCCTTTCAACTCTGATTTCTGTTCACAATGTTCATTTTGTTGCCTGTAATAACCTCATTTATGCTTGTAGAAGAATGAAAGACATTTTAGAAAATACTCCCTTTTATGTAGAAAAACATCATAACACTTTCATGTCTTAATATATGACATTTATAACCATTATTGATTGCTTTCTCTATTTAAAGTATTTTTTTAAAGCCATGATAAAAAGTCTTCCTCCCCTATGATGACCACATAATAGAACAGAGAAATTGTACTCATCTCCAACAGGTAGATTTGCATAGCATTTTCATGATCTCTTCATAAATACCAACGGGCCCTTTGTCTGCCTTCCATTAAGTCTTCAGAATAAAAATCACAGCTCGGGATTCTAATGCTTAGACAATGCTAAGTGTAGCTATCACAGCATACCAAAAGTCTTAAGGGCTGGCAGGGACTAAGGCTTCCTCAGAAAGGATTCTTGAAGGTTTTTTCCCTTTTTTTGGTAGTTTTTTTAAAAAAACAAACAAACAAAAAGATGGTGTGTATTTGCCCTCTGAAAGAGTCTGTTGACCAAGGTGCATTTTACCCTCTCTCCCTTCAAGCCTGAAGATTGACCTATTTTCTGACCTTGGATAAAACTCAGCTTCAGGCACATTACTGCTCATAGTTGTAATTGAGTAGAATAAAAGAGCTTTGTTACCGTAAGAGAAGAGATTCTGTTAAAGCTTTAATACTCCGTTGATGACAGAAGTGAAGAGTAACAAATGCTCGCTCATTTTACTTTGATGGGCACTGTTTCCTGTGTCCCTTCTCTGGAGGGAACAGAATGATCTCCTCGTGATGGATTTCTCTTTTGTTCCAGATGACAAACCAAAGGAACAACTGCAGAGGAGTCTCCCTAAAGCAGCCGAGACAGACTGCAATGAGGAATGCTCGCACAGCGCCGAGGCGGTGGAGACGCGGAGCAGTACTCCCGACATGCCCGCGGTGTCGGCCTTCTTTAGCCTCGCGGCACTGGCCGAGGTGGCAGCCATGGAAAATGTGCACAGGTCAGTGGTGCGAAGCCTTCCTCTGTCGGACTACCCTGGCTCACTTCCCCCCTTTCCAAAGCACATGGACCTCGAAGGCAGAGTGAAAAACCCAGACCATCTCTCCTGAAGTGACAGGTGACATTTCAGTAGTACGAGTCATGGGACTTGGTCCAAGAACACACTTTTTTGGTAAAGTGATATTAGGAAAGCATGTATGATAAGGAGACATGTAAGGAAGAGTAGCCACCAGAGCATTTTATTTTTAATACACTCTGATGTGGCTAAGCTTCATTTCCACAGACAGCCTGAGAGAATACAAAAAGCAGTCTAGTTATTAAGCATGAACTTTGGAGTCAAATCTCAGACCAGCGTTTGAATCCTAGTTATGCTACTTCTAAATTGTGAGATTCTGAGCAAGAACATTAGCCTTTCTACCCTGTTTTTTTCTTCCTGTTAAATGGGTTAAGTGATGTTTCTTTTATTATGTGCAATAGGATGGGCGTTTGCATTCAGTCCATTGCTGGCTTATGATGAGCGCCTGTCTCCCCCCACCTCCACCCCCCCATGGAGACATTGTGGTCTAGGGAAAGAGCATCATGTCACCTGATTAGTGATAGAGGCTCGCAGTCTTCTCCACTTTGTGATACGAAGTCATTTATTTCTCTGGACTTTCGTTTTCTCGTTGTATGCCGAGCATAATGATAACCTCAAAAAATCATGAAGTTCTGAGGATCAAACAAGATCATAAACGTGAAAGTCCTTTGTACTTGGTGAGGCTCCACAGACAGTATATTAACAGTGTAATTGGGCGTAGTACTGCTTCTTAGGAAGGCAGAAATCCTTTTGTATATCTAGTTATTTCATACTTTTGCACAAAGTGGATCTCCCACAAAATAGCTACTTTCTTCGACTTTTCTTTCATTACAAAAGAGCTTGAAACCCCCTCCACACCTGTAGACCCACCTGCCGGGCTCCATTTTCCTCTTCAACTCCAGGTTTACGAGGCCCTGACATAAGCTTTATTTGCTGCTGCTGCTTCTTTACCTGTCATATTACAGTTCTAGTGCTTCCTCACACATAGCCTCTAGATATTTCCAAGAAGTCAAATTCCTATTCATTTGAACACTGCAACTTCCTAACAGCAAGTGAATGGTGACAGGCATTGTTAAGGTCTCTGAGGGACACAGTGAATGATGACAAGCATTGTTAAGGTCTCTGAGGAGATAACTCAATAGACTTCTCTAGGATAGTACAGAGGACAAACGTAAACATAGGAAGAAAAATTAAAATAGTTTATCTGAATACAAGAATTGAGGTGTGATATCTTAATTCAGGGCTCATAAAAGGCTGCCCTTCCTGCTGTCAGAGTTCTCTTCTAAAAGTACCTGGGACTCTGATGGTTTAGTGCTTAGGAGTCGTGCTGTCAACTCAGAGGCACAGAGTTCAAATCCACGAACTCATAGGGGAAAGATGGGCAAGCTCTCCCATGCTGTTTACTGCCTCTAAAAACCTTCTAGAAGGTCAGCTCTGAGTCATTTCCTAGACTTTGTGTACATAACAACAAGACCACATAGCCCCTGTAGCCCCCCTTCCAGGACTCCTAGCCCCACCTTCCCTTGCAGCTCTTATCTCCCCTCAACTCTCAACACCTTGCTCTGTATTCACATGGAATCACTGTACTGATAAGCCAAGCCTTCAAGCAGCTTCATGCCAGTTTACCCCCCCTGCTGGGAATTTGCATTTCCAACCCAGAAATACAGAATTGGAATCTACATTGTCACAAGAGCCAGGTGATTCTTAAGTGTGGAACATCGTAAGATCCTCCTCCTCCCCCCTCAGGACCTCCTGCCGCTCCTTCCAGCCCTCATTCTTGGTCACCATCTGATTCTTACTCCCAAAGCCCCAGGTCCCGTCCCTGCTACCTCTGCACTCTGCCCACACACATCTATTAGTCCAGCTCCACTTCGGGTTGTAATTGTCTATTGATTCTTCATGTCTCCTCCCAGTGGAGTGGGAGTGCCTCAAAAGCACAGCTGTGGGGGAAGTGTGTGTAGAGGGAAGGTTTATGCAACAATGAATGATTTTTTTTTTTTTTTTTGTGAAATTGAGGCAGTAGTAGGGAGGAAAATGTGCGACAATAAATAAATGAAAATCCAACTTTTCTGGGACTTTAGTTAAAATCACAATTAAAAAAATTCAGACCTACAAGTCCGCTTTCTACCATAGACTTTATGGGTTACACACTAATTATTTGGTAAGTGTTGCTTAGATATCACTTTAATAAGTTTATCATTTAGATAGAACTAGTGAGCGTTGGAGTAGAAATACAGTATCTGTCCTATTGCCACTAAAAATCTAATACTGGGTTCAGAAACCTAATAAAAATTAATTTTACAAAAATACTGGAAATAGAGAATTGGAGAAAACCTTTGTTGAAAGCCTACTGTTTGTTTATCAGGAGTCTTTACCCAGAAAAGCTCATTAAATTTAATTCTGAAATGAGTTTATAGTCCCATTTTAATGATGAAGACATAGCCTCAGAAAACTAATTTTAATTAGAGATTGAGATAAGATTTGAAGTCAGCTGTCCATCTCCAAATGCTTCCTCTGTCCATTCATAGAAAATCAGAAGGAATTCCACTCAACCCCTCCCCTGGAGGCTAGAACCCCTGGGGTCACCTGCAGGGCAGCTGGTGGATTTGAACCATGTCATTTTGAGAATATAGCACAGCTATTCACCACTTAGCCCATCAAATCTTGAAAGTAGGCAGTTTTAATCCACAGTCCATAGCTGCCCCTCAGGAGGAAGGTAGGCAGTCTCCTCCCACGGCATTTACATCCTCTGAATACCTGCTGGGGGGTCAGCTATGAGTAAATTCAGACTCCACACAATGAGTTGTTGTTTGACAGTAAAATAACATTTTAATATCTTCTATCTTGAACAAATAACTGAACATACTGAATAGTTGGCACTTAACAGCACTCACACATGAATAAAAGGATTAATCCAGAGGTTTGATTCTAACACATGTCTAAAATCAAGATACTAAAATCCTACTCCTTTGAACTAGCACGTGATCCTCAGATTCTGAAACTTGCAAAGGTACTTAGTGTACATCATTTTTCTTTTATATGTATCTAAAGAAACTTGTATATACTTGTTGTGTACGGTCGAGTCGAAACAGACCCATAGGTGACCTTCAGTGGGTTTTCAAAGACGGTAATCGTACAGGAGAATGCCCATCCTTTTCCTGCAGAGCAGCTGAAGGATTCACACTGCCTGCCTTTGGGATTGCAGTGCAGGTTGTTACCTCTAGGCCCCCAGAGTTTACGGAGCAAACACTACTTGACTCTTGAATTACCTCCTTTTGTTCTCAATCTGTAGACATTCCCTCACTGAACAGTAAACCAGTAAAACTGTTATGTCTGCTCCTCCACGTTTTTCAGTGCAATGTGATGAACCACAGAGTATTGTTCTGGAAATCTGTAGGACAGAGAAACGAGCAAGCTTTGTCTGGGCCTTGTAAGTCTGTTAGCACATATCATGGAGGTGCCCGGGCTTGTCATTTGAGATAGAAAGTTCCTGTAGACATTAAGACCTTTGAACTGTTTTCTCATAACTAAGAAGTGAATCATTTTTTTCCTCCTCATTATACAAAAGCTGAATGAAGCATCAGCTATGTTTAACATGCTCCTGATCCAAATGATGGAAATGCCCATAATTTTCTAGTTTTGTCTGACAGTCATCCCATATATATATATGATTCTGGCCCACAGAGATTGATTTTCTTACGATCTGAAATCCAGTCAGTACTCACCTTTTTCCCCTGTACGTACTCTAACTATGCCTTTGAGACTTCTTGTTAGTCAAGAGACTTCATTTGTGTATAAGAGCAGTCCATTTCTGTTTCTCTTCAGGGACCAATTCTTTTTATAAATTTTAAATTGGATTTATCTCGCTCTCTGGTTGGTACTCGACAGCACCTAACAACAACAACAACTCTCTCATGGAGTTTTAGTGGTCTAATTCAGTAGAGAATTGCTCTGCCAACCCCAAGGCAAGTAGTTTGAATGCACCATGTGCTCTGAGAGAGAAAGACAGGCAGTCTCCTGTGTAATTTACAGCCTCTGAACACTGCAGTGAGTTTTTAAGATTTTGTATGTCTGAGAAATGAGCCTCATAAGTATCAATTATAGGAGAATTTTCTCCGTTTTAATATCAGTGGATTGAGAGTAAAAGCCCCAGCCCTTGATTGCAAGTGCCACTTTTAAAGAAAAATTCCAAATATGTTGGTGCTTGGAGTTTCCGCTCTACAGAATGAAGCTATGGTCAGGTACAGCCAGTGTCTGCTGAGTGGTAGGAGGGAAATTGTGATTTTCTTTTCTTTTCTTTCCTTTAATGTTTTAGAGACAGTAGCAGTTTACTTAAACAACATAAGTGACAGCAAAATAACAGAAGCTGTTAAGATAGAGAAGTTTTTGTACTCCTTCTCTTGTCTCTAATAACTTAATCTAAATAAGTGGTTTTCTCTTTTTTTTTCTCTCTCCCTCACAGAGGTCAGAGGGCAACTCCGCTCACCCATGATGGACAACCGAAAGAAATGCCACAGGCTCCTGTCCTCATTTCCTGCGCTGACCAATGAAGCGCCCTTTAATTGTAAAACATTGTGATTTACCTCCTACCCTAGCCTTGTCTTTACCCAGGGATGCTAACGAGTCCGTGTGGTGGACAAATACAGACTGCAAACAAGTGCATGTTGCACTTGCACGGCCCCAGTTCACTTGAAGGATGTTAGCATCCTAGGCCAGTTTGTTCTTTCAGAACCCAGAATCTTTAAGGGTGGTGTTTTTTGTCTGATTATGAGTGGAAACAGAACGATCCTGGAGCTTTGCTTTCTATTGAAGGCTTTTAACAGTAATAGGCAGTTATTGGTGAAAGGCTGCCTTTACTGTAGCTCATCTAGATCTCTTTTACCAACCAGAGAGTATGAAACTAGTTTCGTATATTACCTAGTTATTCTTTCAAAACAAAACAAAAAAAACCTGACGCACTGCACTAGTTATTATTAGATATTCTTAGTCTTTTTTGTACATGGAGATTTAAGTTCTAAGATGGTTTATATAATAGGTTATACCTACATTTATATTGTAGAATAAATATTAAAAGCCTGTTCCAGAGACTCCCCAGCAGCATGGGCAGGCAGATGATGTACCATTGTTAGCGGTGTATGCTCGACCTTTTGGTCCATATATTCTGCACTTTTATATTTGCCACCAGAGTGGTAGTTTGTTGGCAAAAGAAGAAAATTTTACAATTCTTACAAGTTTAATTTTTTTCTTAGCCATGAGTGACCAAGAAGAATTTGCTTGGCAAATTGTGGCAAATATTTTCCCAGACAGGGAAAGAGTCTTGCAGATGACAGATTACCGATGTTTTCATGCCTTGAGGATTCTTTTATTTTTACAAGGGGTCTAAGTGACCAATTAATCGTTCATACAAACAAACAAAAAAAAAAGACAAAAATATTACTCAGAAGTGACCTTAGTATTACTTCACTATTCTGAACACATGAAGACATTCACTTCACGTGGACTTTGAGATAAAGACCTTTTCCATCCATCACAGACAGACGGGACGGGTTTCAATTGCTATGCACAGCCTGATTGGCGCTGCAGATTTTAGAGCCATTTAAAGTTTGTGTTGCTTAGGAGGTATTGAGTGCATGATTAGTTAGGAATGCCTGCCCTGGGGTGGGACTCCTAGTCATAGATCCACCTGCAAACTTCTGTTTCTTTTTTATGTTTTGTTGCTTTTGATCATAAAACTAACTGAACATATGCCAGTGCCTAGTGGATTAACTGGCTTAGAACATTCAACATATTGACTTAACCACCTGACGTTCACAGTGTCTTGTCTCCTAGCAACAGATGCAAAGTGATACATCAAAATTAGTCTGAAGCTTCAGATTTTACAGGGTATTTGCTCCATAGCACAAAGTATTTCCCACTCTTGCATCACAGCACAAACTACCAAATTCTAATTCTTGGACTCCAGCAATAATTTTTATTGGGTTTCAAAACTGGTGGAGTTTTGATAGTCTTAGTTTGAGTTTGAAGCTTTTTAAATAGCTCTCCTCATGGTGACAGTTTACATGGTTTTATCTAGCTTTCTTATTTATACTTGACTGAATTAATTTTTTTTTTCTAATTGTAATTTGACCTAATAGCCATACAGAAGAAGAGGGAAAAAAGACTATTAATACTGACTAGGTTTAGCTTTTCATGGGTAGTTACAGTTTTGGTGATGGAAAATATCTACAATATACTAAAAAGTTTGCAAACACATAGAAGTTTGTTTTGTGTTTTGTTTGGGTTTTTTTTTTGTGTGTTTTTTTTTTTTTTCCAAAGCAGGTTAAAGAGGGCAGCAAAGTATTAGAATGGTATCCTCAAAAATACATACTTACTGTGGGGATGGAGGAAGAAGGAGTTTATAAAGACTAATCAGAGGTTAAAGATTAACCCCATTCACCTGGAAACACATCAGATGAGCAGCCCCATCACAGATTTCGAGCCTGAAATTTTTACTATGATGCTGTTTTATGAATATTTTCTAAATTTCCAAACAAAAAGTAGACATTTAAAAATGGCTAGGTCCCAGGGTTGGTGGCTGTTGGACTTTTTGGACCACTTGATAGCAGTGACTTAAAATTTATAATTAGCTAAAAAAATTTTTAAAACCCCAAACCACACACACACACATATAAAACCAACAATTGTATGGTGCAGAACATGCATCTTGACAATGGTACTCACTTGTTATTCTGTAGAACATGTTAGAGTAGATCTATTTTTGCCAGAGCACCCTCCTGCAGTCCTCTGATGATATTTCACTAGAGTTCCTTAAGCGATTGCTGTATATTCATGGGACCTTTTTTTAAAAAAAGAAGCAAAACAAAAAGATAACTTTTTTTTCTATGTGATTAATATCTTACTTTATCTGCTTTTCCTAAACCTCAGTGGCTTTTCCCTTAGGCAGGGACATGGGAGGGAGGGCAACCAACTGGATATGACTTTTCAGATACTTAAAAACAACAACAACAAAAACCCCTTTTTTGTAGAAATGCTTAATTTTTAAGCGATTAGGCACTGAGAGTAGCAGAAATCCTGCAAAGCTTTATAGTTCTTTAGACACTCGCCTTGTCATTTTCGTAAGTGACGTCTTGATTTCAGTAATAGTGTTTTTCATACCCTGGGTCTGCTAGAGCAGGGTGTTGGTATTTTCAGGTAACTCATTTGTTAGCACAAATATTTCAGACCAACATGTAGTGTTCCCCCCCTCTTGTTACCATTTCCATTTCATTTCTTTCATTTTAAAAAATCATAATGCTATGGTGTGCATTTAATCTGCCAGCCAACACCATCCACACTAACATTTGTCCCAGAAGCATCCTCAAGAGTAAAGAATTGTTGCACCTTATGTATATCTCAAGCAAACCAAAATATGATGCTTTTCTGCTTTGTTTTATTCTAAATTGTTGTATCATATCTTTCTGAAACCATTCTGAATAGTTGAAATGATCAATATTTATGCTTTTAACCTTAATTTCTGGATTCAAACCTGTATATAAATCTTTTGAAAGATAATGTTCTAGCCCTTCTCTGTGATGCTGGAAGTAGGTGATGTCATTCGTCTCAGATGGAGATGAAATACTGTTTCCAGCATTCTTTAGCTTTTTATTTATTTAGGTATTCTGAGTATTTCCTATGTAATTTTTGAAGTGTGTAGAGTATATTATAGTAACTGAAGCTTCAGCTTTTAAGAAGCTGAGTGGAAGAAAAATTATTGTAAGATGTCCTTTAAGTTTTTATTTGTGTGGGTACTGTATATGAGATTGGGGGGGAAAATATCCCACAACCACATTGGAAAATACAGGTTCTTGTCCCCAGATCAGGCCTCCCCTGAAAGATTTCAAATCAAAAATGTTAACTGCATTTCAGCCCTTTTTAAGGTTCCGTCAGACTGTTGTAACGCTGATGGTCTTTAGCCACAAACATGCTCTGACTTGAGAAATTTACTTTTGTCCCACGAACTTTCTCCTAATGCCATGTCTCTAGGCCTTGCTAAAATTCCCAAGTTATCACTGTCATTCCCATCCCTGCCATTAAATTAACATTGGTGGGGAGGAAGAAGTGATGAACACTGAACAACAAAGAGCATCTGAACTAGTCTGGTATTTAGAACCTAACGTGTTCAATCCACATAATTTTCTTAAGTCAAATAATACTCTTAAGTCCTATGAAACTTCTTTTGCACTCTGCAGTCTTTGGCTCAATGTATGGAAATGTTTGCACCTATATAAAATCTTAAGCAAATTATAAATTGTTACAGGAGTAAGGTGAAAATGGAACGACATGTTTTTGTTTATAGAGTGGGGGTAGGGATTACCGTGTAGCTCTGTTCCAAGTTTAGCATTAATGTGAAGCAGTGGGACCATGCTGCCTGTTAAACTACTGTATGAACCCTAAGTGTTCTGAAGACCAGCAGTGGAGGCTGGAGGCCACATCTGTACAGCAGATGTGACACCACTCCACAGGGGAGAGGAGAGGACACATGGGTGACCTGGAATCGTCATGCATAAAGGGAGAGTTGGGGTGTCCATGATGCTGTTGAGGAAGGTCACCTTTGATTGCACTGCTCCACAGAGCCCTCATCTAAGGCCAATCCTAATGGGCTACCTCGGCTTTAAAATTAATTTCAGTAAGTCCTGTTTCAAAGGTTTTTCTTTTTTTTTTTTTCTTCTGCCTTCAGTGCCACTATTTCCACTGCAGTGTTTTGACTTCACAAACCACCTTCTCCAGAGAGAACAACGTATTGCTGAAAATGGGCAGTAGAAGCAAATGGCTATTATTATATGTGACCTATAAAGTATTCAGAGTGACTGCTGGGTGGAAATGAAATTTTAGCCCCTTCCCAAATGACCTTATTTTGCACCTTATAAAAAGTATGCTGATTTTTTTTCATTAGATTATTTCTTTTATTAGACAAGCATTCCCAAAGAATTGGATCTGGATTGCTTTTATGTAAGTTCGGGGATTTAAATATATAGATCTTATTTAGACTGACTAATACCATACTTATTAATAAAAAGAAGTTGTTCAGTTCATCTGACCAGATACGCCTGGTAAAGTATTCAGGGTTTGATAGACTGTCTTGCTTTAGCTTGGAAGAGATAATTAAGTTATTATAGTCCATATTAAATGACTTTGTCCTTTTCACTTGGGGACATTACTTCCTTACATTTCAGAACCCAGAAGCAACAAAAGGGTGAATAACAAGACAAATGCATCTGATTCCACTCAGACACCTGTCACCTGTCTGTACTACTCCTCCTTCCAAGATACAGAAGTACATTTTCTTTTTATGGGGGGGAAAAAAAATTTCTCTTGCCAAATCTGGGGAGAGGAAACCTTGTACTTAAAAGTCCTATGACCACTTTCTTTGATCCTGCCTTCATTTATTTTTATGCACAGAACTAGTTATTGTGAGCATTACTACTCCTTCCAAAGATTCTTAATAACTTGGGCCAGAACTGGTTACTGAGTAACAAGGACCTAATTCAATGCCTCCGAGCCCTCCCACTCTCAATGCAAAACTTACCTCACAAGCTCTCACCTGTCACTCAGCACACACTTTCATCATGACCGACCACCCTGAACTCACCTTGTGGCTCCTGCAGAGGGGCAGCTCCAGTCCACTGACAGACACATGCTAGTGCCTCGGGCTCTTTGAGCAGCAGGGCTGAGGGTAGGAAATGTTCATCTTTTTTTTTTTTCTTCATTTCATTAGCATTAAACAAGTCTTTGCTCTCAGGAATTTGCCCCCACCATCCCCCCAAAAAAAGAATTAAACACCACCTGAGATTCCACATACCAGATGATGAACTTTTGTTCTGGCTTTATTACCTACATATGTGTCATGAACTAACCACAGCTTCACTTGACCAGCAGGTCTTAAGTCTGTTGATGGTTTCGGCATGATGGAATCGTGCATTTTTTTGGTTTTGGTTGATTTTCCTTTTGCTTTCAGAAATTGGCTTGGTTCTCTTTAGAGTTGGTGTAAACATGCCATGTAATAAATGATTTCCACTTAATGGTACAACAGAATTATTGCTTTCTTAGATTGTATGTGTAGTAAAAAGTCAATATACACATTTATATAATTTCTTTCTTCACAATCTTATACCTAATTTGATATTTCTAAAAATTGCACATGTAAGCCATGTGTATAACATGCTAAAGTACTTTAACTGTGATCTTAAAACTGAATAAAAATATTTAATAAAAATTTGAAATATTTTAAAGATATTATTCATACATGTGTTTGTGTTCACATGACCAGCCACAGAAGTTCTACCTAGTCTACTGAGAACAATTAGAAAATATTTTAAGAAAGCCAAAATATTTCTGTCATTTCTGAACATAATGGTGTCTCCCTTGACACTCTGAGATTTAACCACTGAGCAACCTGGATTACCTTTCCCTCACAATGTAATTTCCCTAATGTATGAAGTGATGATCAGCTTGTCCACTGAAGACCCTTTCTTCACTTGGCTACAATGCAGCCTTGGATCCTTGTGTTCCTCAAATATACCATGCTTCCCTGAACTTAGCCACAAAATTAGAGAGCTCTAGTGGGTCAGGAGTTTGGGACTCCCAGCCCAGAGGTGGGTGGTTCAACTCCAACCAGCTGCTCCTCAGGAGAAAGATGGTCAGTCTCCTTTTGTGTGATGTACAGCCTTGAAACTCAAAGCTAGAGTGTCAGCTGTGAGTTGGTTCCAATTATATGTGAATGAGTTTTTTTATCACAAAACTATTGGAAGTGTTATCTTTCAAATGCATAGAAGTAGAAATTCAAACCTCAAGCTTCCTGAATATAGTGTTCTCTGAACCTTAGATGTGTTATTTTCAGCATAGTAATTATTAACAAACCGACATTGCATTCAGACATACTTGGCTTCAAATTCAGCTTCCACCCATTGAGCGCTGGGCTTTTTAACCTCCCTGAACCGTACTTTACTTATCTAAATAACGGTGGTGGTAATACTATTCACACGCTCCTTGTGGGAATGAAAAGAGAATACATATGAAAATGTTGGCATAGTGCCTATCATATTGTAAGTGCTCATTAAATGGTAATTACTGATATTTTAAAATAAATTTTAACTCTTAAGGTTGACATGTTTTTGAAGTATATGCAAAAGAGATGTATGTAACTCCCAGTCCTCTTCAAAATAAACCAGCAATATCTGGTGTGTTCAAGAGAATTGATGGTGCAGGAAACTCAGAATTGGATAAATTCACATCAGTTAACTTATGCTTGGATGTGTAACACTATGTTAGATTTCCCCATAAAATTAACAGTCTTAACAGATGGTACTTCCCAGTATCCCAGTGTACTTCCTTTGAAATGCAACAAAATGTGTTGGGGTGGGGACCCATGCCTAAGATTACAAATGCTGTTAGAAAGTGCAATAAGTAATGCCATTTAAAGGTCACAATTGACACACTCATGTTTGACCATCATGTCCAACTAATCCTGCAAGAATGTAGAATGAAATCTATTACAACGAAAACAAAATGGTTCTTACCAACACTAAGTGAGCTAATAGTAATACTACTCCATTCCTGCGTACTAAAAAGCTTTTATACACTGTTGCATCCAAGAGAAGGTAAAATTACTCCTAATTTATCAGAAAGCTTTTTAGCTGGAAACTGTCAAATACATGCAAAAATAGTGAAGGTTAGTATATTGAACCCCAAGTACCAATCACACCTTCAGTTAATGCTTTTCTAATTTCTGTTTCATCTCTTGCTCACCCATTATTTGCCACTAACCACCACTCCCAGCCAGACTTCTTGAAGCATATCCCATACCCACACCTTTATTTGCAAATACTTAAAATACAATCCTAAGCCAATCTTTAGATAAAAAATATCTTTCATATTTTGCCTCTTCATGATTAAAAAAAAATGTCTACTGTTCAAAACAAAAGAAATGCTTGCCAAAAAGCACCGCAGTGGTGAAGGGAACGTGGTCTAGAATTAGAGAACAGTGGTCAGGTTAGAGACACCTTTTTGATCCACAGCTTCTGAGAGGTCATATGCTCAGACTCTCCTCGACACTCTCTGTTGTCAGAACCGTCTCATAGCTGACCCTCCAGCATGTTCCCAGAGGCTGTAAGTCACACAAAAGAAGACTGTCCATCTTTCTCCTAAGGAACAGCTGGTGGAGTCGAACCACCTGCCTTTTTGCTGGCAGGACAATTCTTTACCCACTAGGCCACCAAAGCTCCCTGATTTATACAATGAAAGCTGTATTACAGTATCATTTCTTAAAGCCTTGTTTTCAAAATCTTTTTTCTAGGCTTGCTGACTAACAATGCCTGTGGACCAGCACTTAACTGACATTTTCTCTGTACAGGCTAACACACAATGGCCTTTGTGTTTTTCCATCCATCCCTGTTTTCACTGCACTCTCTAGACTGAAGAGGGGATTCTGTGAGGGAGGAAACATGGGACCAAATTTTTTAGATGCCTTTTGGAAGTCCTGTCCCTGAGATAAAGAAATCTCAAATTCCAGGTCAACGGGTCAGAAATTAAAGTACAAAAGGAAATCCCTTGCTGTAAGAGGAAACTATTCTTCAACCAAGACTCAGCCCATTTGGAGATCTCTTTGGGGTTAGAGTCGCAAAATATGAGAACTGGGACTTATTGAAGAGAATAGAGGTAAAAAAGAGGAAAAGGAAAGTGCACATAAGTAAGGCTTCAAAGTTTTTTAAGTTTAAACATCAAACCCAATAAAAATAAGCCTACTCAAGTCAGGTCCAATTCGTGATAACACTATCCAGTTTCTGAAGCAGTAAATATTTTTATTGGGATTTGAGTAAATTTTCTTTTGTTTTCACTCTTTATTGTGATTTAAATAAATTACCTTTGTGAACCTTGATACCCACCAAGACCATGTTCCCAAGGCCCCAAAAGCCGCTCTCAGGATGTTTGTAGTTAAGAAGCTTGCAGAGCACTGCTCCCTGTTGGCTCTGCTCTGTATGTGGATGCAGCTTCACGGGAAGGAGTTGAGCTGCCAACCCAAAGGTACTCTGAACCCACCAGCTGCTCCACAGAGCAATGGGCCTTCTGCAGTGTAATTTACTGCTTCTGAAAACCTGATGGAGGGTCAGCTATGAGTCAGTTCTGGCTCAACAGTGCATAACAGCAACGACTATGAATGTAAGAGTATCACCTGCCAAGTCCTTGTATGGTCAGGAGTGTGATCCTTCTCATCTGCCCAATACCTGTTAGTCTTGGCTGTCTGCACATATATCTGAAGCTATAAGTCTTAATAGAACATGTACTCCCTCGTCTTTGTCTGCTAGAGCTCCTTGTGGCCCTGATCTGTTTTTTTTTCTTTAATAACTCTCCTTTAGACATTTGTTGCATTTGTTCTTTGTAATTGAGTTGCCTGTGACTCTTAGCATCCCTGTGTGCAACAGCTCTGAACTCTGCTCTATCCTGAGCCAATCTCACTGTCTCCAACACACCCATCCCCAGTTACTGTTGTCAATCCATCTCGCCTGGGGTCCTTCCTTTCTTGTGCTGTCCCTCTACCTTTCGAAGCATGATGCGCTTCTCCAGGGACTGGTCCCTCCTGGCCACATGCCCAAAGTTTGTAAGATGGAGCTTCAAAATCCATGCCTCCAAGGAGCAGCTTTCTTTCTCTTTCTCAGGCGTAAACTTATTTTCTTGGCTGTCTGTGGTATGTTCAAAACTCTTCTCCAGCACCGCAACTCCAAAAGCATCAATTTTTCTTCTTTTCATCTTTGGTCACCATCCAGCTCATTGGTGCATAGTCAGTAAATAATTGCATAGACCATAGCCTGGATGAGGCACACCTTAGTCTCATGGTTTTAAAGCCAATGTGAACATATTTTCTTAAAAATATGCTCAAGTAAAAGACTTCCTTGATCATTTCTGTTACTGAGCATGAATGCTTGTGGTGCTTATGAAAGGCAAATCAAATAGAATTCATGTCTTCCAAAAATAAACATATCAGCATAAGCACTGAAACACATGTACAAACAATACAAATCTCTAAGACTAGATGGAGAAAGAATTTGCTATATAATGTGAAGTTTGGATTGCAAATATTTAAAAAGCCATATTGATAAAATTTTAAAAACCCTTTTCTCTTGCACTTGAAATACAATCTTTGACATTGGTAAAACGTAGATGGTGTTTTTTAAAAGATAATTTTCAAGTTTCACTTCTCCCGAACTCTTCTCTTGGCAGCATATCGAAAATGTTAATATGCAAGAGCAATGTTCTGCAGATAAATCCCAGAACATGAAGTTTTTAACTCGCTAGGGCCAGCCTCACCTGTGCTAAAAGCTGTTCTAGGAAAAGGGTAGTTAAAGTAGCTTACAAACAATGCAGCCTTCCACTGTTTTGTTTCCAAACCCATAAATATGTCAGCTTATTTGCTTTGGAAAGGTTTGTGCTACTTGTAGCTCACATCTACTAAGCTGTGTATATTATGCTCCCATAATATTAACCCATTCTTTTGGAATATTGGCCTTGGACACCGTCTGTGTAAGTCCTAAAAATACACGGGATCCAGGGACTATGTGTTATCGTTAGCTGTAGTCTCGTCAGCTGCAACTCATAACAATTCAGTGGGCAACACATCTGAACCCTACTCTATGCGGTACTCAGCACCTCTGCCACCCTGGAGCCCATTGTAACAGCCACTCTGTCAAGTAATCTCATTTGAGGTCTCCTCCTTTGCTGACCCTCCATTTTTCCAAGCATGGTATCCTTTTCCAAATACAGTCCTTTGAAAAACAAAACATGAAATTGATGGAAATTAGAGGCTTTCAGGAAGAAGTGATATGCTAGCTGACATGTGAAACAGCTAAATTGTGAAGAGTCTTAAAAAAATGTATTGGGCTTATTTGCTTGCTCATTGCTGAACTAGAACTCATGACCACCTTTCAAGCAGGTAAAGCACATGAGATGGCCTATTATTCACCTGCCTTTGGGTTGGCAGTGCAGCTCCTCATCCACGAGTCCACCAGAGCCAGGGCAACGAGCACTGGAAAGAAGTCAATGATCAAGCCAAGTACAGGCTCATCGTGACTTGGCGTGTCACAACTGAATACAGATGTGTGGGAAAGATTAGGCAGTCTGCTCCTGTTAACACTTAACAGCTTCCAAACTAATTGGGTCCTATAGGATATTTACAAGTCAGAATCAACTCAGTGGCCATGTGGGTTGGTGATGGTGTGATCTTTTGGACGAAGAACACCAGGTCCTCCTTCTGAAGTGTCACTGAGTATATCTGAACCAACAACCTTTTGGATAGTAAACAATATTCCACAGTTCTACACTGTCAGGGACATCTCCTGAATACTGAGAAGCAACAACATAGGTCTAAAACCTAAAGTGTGCCTTATCTAGGACATGGTTTTCACAATTACTTGCAATGCATCAGAGAGTTGGACAATGAATAAGGATGACAGAAGAATTGATCGATCCTTTGAGTTGTGGTGCTGGAGAAGAGTCTTGAGCATACCATAGACTGCCAAGAAAACAAATAGGTATGTTTTGGAGACAGTGAAACCAAGTCTCTCCTTGCGGGCTAGGATTTTGAAGCTCGTCTCACATACTTTGGGCGTGTTACCAGAAAGAACCAGTGCTTGGAGAAGGACATCATGCTCAGAAGGTGGAGGGATAGCGCAGGAGAGGAAGACCCCAGATGAGATGGATTTAAACAGTAACTGAGGCAATGGAGGTAGATGTATCAGAGTGAGTGAGACTGGCTCAGGACAGGGCAGGCTTCGGAGCTGTTGTTTATGGGGTTGCTGTGGGTGGGTCACAGGCAACTCAATGGCACATGACCATGACAACAGTTCTACTCTCTTCTGTCTCAGACTATTACTGTCAAGTCATAGCTGACTTGTGGCTGACCCTCCCTTGGGTTTCTGAGGCTATAAATTGCACAGAAAGGGATTCTCCATATTTCTTCTTCAGAGATACTGGTGGATTCAAACCTATGGGGTTGCTATAGGCTGAAATAGACTCATTAGCAATGGGTATACCCCTTTGCACCACCATGACACGCACAGAAGTTAATTTGGATGTCCCTTTGTTTTGCCCAAGTGATTTTTCTGCACTGAAAGAATAACTATAAAGTGTTGATTCCTGGGTTAATGACTCACGAAATCCTTAGCTTCAGGAGGATTCCTGGAATGAGAAAGAGCTGGGAGAATTCTCTTTGATGTCTCCTGCCACCAGTTCTGTTTGCATCTAAATTAGGCACTTAACTCACTGCTGGTTTTTTTGAAATCTTTAGTCTCTATAAGGTCTTTACTACAAGAAGTACCTTTTCTTTTCTTTTCTTGGAGTTTGCTGAGATTACTAACCCATCGGGAAACTCTGGCGGCTGCACTGCTAACCCAAAGGCCTCTCCCTGGCAGTTCAAATTCACCAGTGGCTCCTCAGGAGAAAGATGGACGATCTCCATGGAAATTTAGAGCCCCGAAACTGAAACCAGCTGGAGGACCAGTCATGGGTTTGTTCTTAATTGGTCCCAATGAGTGGTTGAGTATTAGTACTGAGACACCTTTGTGTCTAAGCTCTAATGGTGCAGTGATTAAGCACTTGCCTGTTAATGAAAACCACCCCAGGGAAGAAAAGAGTCATTTCAAAGGCAATGGGTGCATCATATGGCTGCAATCCCAAAGGCCCCATTACAATCCACCAGGTGCTCCATTAGTGTCCACCAGGTGCCCCGTTAGAGTCCACCAGATGCCCCGTTAGAATCCACCAGGTGCCCCGTTAGAGTCCACCAG
>NW_006399835.1:1875292-1880218 GCF_000299155.1 Elephantulus edwardii | reverse complement strand
TCCACCAGGTGCCCCGTTAGAGTCCACCAGGTGCCCCGTTAGAGTCCACCAGGTGCCCCGTTTGAATCCACTAGGTCCTCCGCGGGAGAAGGATGAGCATCTCTCCTGCGATTTACTGCCTCTGAAAACCCACTGGAGTAGCAGCTATGGGTCGGTTCTGACTTGACAGCACACAACAACAACTTGAAGCATTCCATTTTCATTTCAAACCCTTCTAGGAGAGATCATCTGTCTTCGTTGTGCAAACAGCTCTGCAATTTGTACAAGGATTCAGAAACGGTTTGACTATATCAAGGGTTCACTTCGAACCCTGCCTGTAACCCCCCCCCCTCCCGCCCCTGCCTGAGGCTTTAAAATCTGTTACTAAAAAGATTTGTTTCACATTCTTCCCCTTGCTCCCCTCAAAGGCTTGACTTTCAATGAGTGGGCCTCACAAAGACGCCTTGTGTCAGCAACACCTTTCTAACATACAGTCCATTAACTCGGCTGCTAAACTAGAGACTGGAAATGAGAGTCTACCTGCAGAAGAAAGGCCTGAAAAATCTTCTTCCAAACCCATCGTGACCGCTCAAAACTCCATGCATCACAGCAGAGCTCTGCTTTGAAACACACGCAGGTCACCATGAGTAAGAATTGACTCTGCAGCTCCCCCACCTCCCACCCCCACTCCAGGCTTGGGTTTGAGGGTCAGTGTGTGCAGGGGATGCTGTCAGAAACAGCAGGGACAATGACTCTCCTTCAGTCCCCACATGCCCGTCAGGTCAGAACCTAAAATCTCAACACAGCTGAAGGGTCGACTATTAAATAGGCTACTGTCTCCCTAGGACACTGTTGAAATTGGAACCAGACCAGGATTTTTCCTCTGTCTATGGGCATTTATCCATGTGAGTTACTTTTTTTGGGTTCCTCTCTCTCAACTCCTACCCACACAGTCAATATTCCATATGCCTCCTTTTAAAAAACAAATGGTTTTCTGGTCTGGGTCTGCACTTTCCTCTTCCTTTTCCGAGTTGCTTTTGTGTGACATTCTAGCCTGCCACCACCACCACCTGCTCCTCAGCCAAAGATCTATTTTAGATCGAATCCGTCCCAGCTTTTGAGGCTCCTGCCAAAAGCGGCATGTGTAATTGGTGGTGGCAAGACGAACTGAGTCATAAATTAGCTGATGAATAATGTTCCCAGGGGAACAGCAGGGCTGCACTTGCATTCAGCGGTGAGGCCGAGCCAACCGAGAGGCAGAATTCCTCAGCAGGCGGGGATACTCTCCAGCGCCACGCAGAGGAGCATTGTCCATGGCTGGTTTCACCTTTTCCACTGTGGAGTCGCTTGCACAACCCTTCCAATCTCGAGCCAAAGTGGAGGCTCCCAAGATTCAACTGCTGCAGAGGAGCAATGCAATTTACACTTCTCAGTCCTTTTCAGATTCTTTTTCCCCCCTCAAGTTATTTTAAGGTTTACGTTTTGCAAACTGAATATTAATGTCCTATTAGCTGGTAACAAGATATAGTCCAGCTTGTTCCCATTCATGGTGAATTTACCTGTGTGAGAGTAGATCTGTGCTTTGTAGGTTTTCAGGGGTCGGCTTTGGAAGGTGACTTCCTGGCCTGCCTTTGAGGCACCCCTTGGTGGACGGTGCCAATCCATTTTGTTGAGGGTCTTCCTCATTAACACAGGGACTGTAACAATGACCTTGAGCATATCAGAGTTTGTGAGAACCGTGCAAGATAGGGCAAGATTCAGACCTGTTGTCTTGTAGGGTGATTATGAGTCACAGTTGACCCAACAACACCTAAGAACAACTGGCTGGTGAACTGGAACCATTGCCCTATTTAGGTTAGTATCTGAGCACTTAACCAACCATTGGGGCAATTCAAAGGTCCCTAACATCGCATTACCAAACCCCCAGCCTCACTGTGCCAAGTCCAGTCTGACTCTAGTTGACCTTCCAAGGTTGTAAATCTTTGTGGAAGGAGACTTCTTATCTTTCTTTTGAAGATCCCTTGGTGGATTAGAACTATGAATGTTTTGGTTAACAGCCCAACATGTATAACACAGTGCCACTAAGTGCTTTCCAGCTTCTTATGTGTTTTTCTTAAATCATTTCCCATCTAAACTTGCAACACACACAGTCTAAAATTGAGGAATCAAGGAGAAGAGTGGATTCATTTTCATGTAACCAGTGACCCTCTCAAGTCTCCAGGATACAAAAGAATAGCTGAAAAAAAAAAAAAAACTTGACAGTTCTCCACCCACTCCCTTTACCTGCAGTTCTTAAACAAAGCAAATATTTACAACACTTGTGTTGCACATATTACATAAAAAAATGTAAATAGAATTATTTGTGCTTCAACTACACAGCACAGCCTAAACCATCTTTTCCTATTTAAAGAAAGCAAACAAACAAGTAAACGAACACATATCTCCGCCACCCTCACCCGCACCCGACTATGAGCTAAGGAACTCTGTTCATAGAGTGTTACGCTTCTAACCCAAAGGTGGTGCATCTACAGCAGAAATGTGGACAGTCTCCTCCCGTGCAATTTACAGCCTTATAAATTCACAGAAGTGCCAGCTATGACTCAGTTATGAATCTATAGAGAAGACAGACACACAGAGAGACCATGGACTATAGGTTTCACTGAGGAAACTCTGCTTACAAGGTTGTACAAATGCAATCATTTCATCATTGCAAGAAGCTGCACTGTAATCCCCAAGGCACGTGGTTCGAGGCCACCAGCTGCTCCTTGATAGAAGGATGGGCAGTCTCCTCCCATGTGATTAACTGCCTCTGAAAACCCACAGGAGGGTCAGCTATGTCTCAATTGTGACTCAAAGGTACACAACGACAACTAGATAAATAGAACTCAGCTTACAAATTACTTGAAAAAGAGTATCTCTTCTTCACTTCTCTGTGCATCCTCTTCCAGAGCGGGGGACATATTGCTCACCTGCCATCAGGGGCTGGCTGACCCCTGCGGAGGCTCAGATCAATAGGCACACCATCGTCCTGCAACAAGGCCTCCTGGGCCCTCAGAGACAGGCGATATCCGATGGCCCGAGCTCATTTGTACTTTCCACTTGGCAATGATTGTCATCCGGAGGATATTCTCCAGAGATGACCGACACCGGGTCTATTTCCAATGACTTCGAAAGGACAATGCTTTCATCGCACACTTGAGGAAATTGCCGGCTGTGCAGAGGAAGAGAAGAGACGTTCTGAAATGTGATAGTGAAGCATAACTATAAAATGGAAAGCAATTTAAATGTATTACTGGACCAAAACCATTAGCCCAATGAACATAAATAACCTTACTCAAGAAGAGCCTTGTTCCCACATAACTTCACCCTTAGTTTGGAGGAAATTTCTCTCTTATTGGCTGTGGAGAGTCATTAGGGACTTTGCAACTGAAACGTGTTATCAAAGAATCAGATTTTTCCACTTGTGTAAACAACTTCATTGGAATTAGAATGACATTTTTGCAAGCGAGGAAGCCAGTCACAACGGGTATAACCAGAACCAGGCAATTTTTGCTTTTTGAAAGAAGGGTTGTCAACTCTTGATTACTCCTGGAAGATTATCCTCAGCAGATGTTGCCAAATTCCTATTGACATCACCCACGCCATTAACCACTCCATTAAATTCTTTATATTGTTAATGTTGTCTTTATTTAATCTGACTCAGCAAGAAGAGGAAGAAAGGGCTCTTTACATCTCTAGGCTGTGGGAAAGATGGGAAGCTCTGAGCCCTTTCTGCTCCCTGAGGTGCTGCCTCTGTGCCCCTGGGCCACCTCCTCAGTAATGCCTCTGAGGCCCTTCTTTCCCATCCCGCTGGAAGCTCACACACAGGGTTTCTGAGCTCTGTTTGCCTTGAGTCTTCAGTGGTGTAGCTCTCTCCCTAGAATCTGAGTGATCTGTGAATAAGGAATTGTGCTGGCAATACAAAGGCAAGCTGTTCAAATCAGCCAGCGGCTCTGAGTGAGAAAGACGGGCGATCCCCTCCTTTGTGATTTACAGAGTCTGAAAACTTGCTGCAGGGTCATCTATGAGTCAGCACCGAGTCCACAGCACCTAATGACAACATATATAGCCAGATGGTGATCAGCAACATGGTCACTGTGTTCACAAGTACCCGAGGTCATAAGCCTCATTGCCGTTGTGTTGGAACCGACTCCTAGCTGACTCTCCAGTGGGTTTTCAGAGACACAGGAGGAGACTGCCCTCTTTCTTCCTTGGGGCACTGGTGGATGTAAATAGCCAGAGGGGTGACACCTTGAGGGTAGCAGAGCCATTCTCTAAGGACGATGCCACCAGAGCTCAGTTCATAAAGAAGGCTTTGTGTAGAGATAGTATCGATTCTTTTGTGGGTACTTCGAGATTTTGCTCATTTGTTTTCAATGGAAGAAAGGTAGTCTCCAGGACATTCTTGGATCCTGAAGCAGAAGGGAAAAAAAATCATGATTTTCTTGCCTCCATTGTCTGTTCCCTAGTGGGACTGGACCTCAGGCACTCAGGATGGGGGCTGAGGAGATGCAGAGGTCATCTTTGTGAGGAACGTGGCATGAGGACTTCAAATGATCTGAGGTGTCTCGCTACAGATCTCTCACCTAGAGCAAGCGGAATATGCACATCCCCAAGAATCTAAGACTGGCTGGAAGAAGAGGGAGTGCCGTTTTGCTCCAGGTGTCATAATTGGCTTACAACAGGCAACTAAAGGAATCCCACTTACTACCCCTCCCCACCCCAGCTCTGCTGTAAACCTAGGGATGGAGAGAGAAGCAAATTACTTCACCTATTTCCCCTCCTAGATTTCTACCAAGGCACAGGAGCCTGTGTGATAGTGCAAATTGTGGTTGTTGTTATGTGCCGTCGAGTCATTTGCGACTCATAGCGACCCTATGTACAACAGCCCTAAACCCTGCTCTATCC
>NW_006399835.1:1869859-1872772 GCF_000299155.1 Elephantulus edwardii | reverse complement strand
GCGTGAACTCACCAGCCGCGCATCAGGAGAAAGGCGGGAGGTCGCCTGTGTGATTTAATCTTGGGAAACCGGCGGAGGGTCAGCTGTGAGTCGTTTCTGACTTGATGGCAAGAAGGGGTTTTTAGTAGCTCTATAGGAGGAAAACTTGACAATCTGCTTCTATAAAGATTGTGGTTGCTTCTCAGTGAGTCATGACTTCTAGCGACCTCATGTGACACAGCAGAAACACACCACAGGGTTTTCAGGCAGGAGCGGCATCCATTTCTGAAATGGCTCGCCTCCAGAAACTCTATGTATGACCAGTGCTCAGGCCTTTCATTCATAGGGTCGCTATAAGTCATCTATGACTCAATGGCACCTAACAACAACAACAACGACGACGACAGAGAGAGAGCTACGCTGGCCTAGTGGACAGAAAGTTATGCTACCAAGCCCAAGCTGGGTGATTTTAACCTGCGGCCCTCATGCTAGGTTCAAATTGTTTTCCTGTCAAACCTTCTTCTAGGTGGTATAGCACTGGTCTGTGCATAACTCGTGGTTTGTGCCCAACTCTGTGTATAGCTGTAGTAACTCATGGTTGCTGTGATGCTGAACACTGGGACACTGATGTGTCAAACATGGCAATGGGCACCCACGGTGCTGGCTGGAGTTCCTGACTAAAACAAGCCTGGAAGCAGGAGCTGCATCCACTTCCGAAATGGCTTGTCTCTGGAAACTCTATGTACGAACAGTGCTCAGGCCTTTCGTTCATAGGGTCGCTATGAGTCGTCTACAACTCGACAGCACCTAACAACACAATTCCTGGAAGCAGTTTGCCAAGCCTTTCTCTCATAGAGTTACTGGGTGGATTCAAACTGTCAGTTAACAGCCAAGCGCTTAATCCCGTTTTATCCTTCCTAAAGGATGAATGCAGCCAAGAAAGCTCAATGGGAAAGTGTGTCTGTGGCATTGAGTTGCTCTACAGCAGAATCAACTTGAAGGCAAGTAACTCATAACACCACCACGGGCATGGTAACACTGACCTCTGGGTGTCCTCTCGAGATGCAATGAGATACAACAACATGGGAAGGATGGACAATCTCCTCCCGTGCAATTAATTGCCTTTGAAAACTCACTGGAGGGAGGGTCAGCTGTGAATTGGTTCTTGCTCGCCAGCACATAACATATATAACTTATTGTGCACAACAACAACAAGATGTAATAACGGAGCTCTGATGGTTGTGTTGCTAACCCAAAAGTTGGTGGTTCGAATAATCTACAAACTGTTCCTTAGGAGAAAGATGGGTAATATTTTCCAGTCACGATGTATAGCCTCAAAAATGTAATAGAGAATTGCTGTGAGTTAGGATGGGACCTCTGGTGGCTAAGTGGTAAGGAGTTGGACTGCCACCACAAAGACAGGTGGTTCAAATCCACCAGTTGCTCCTTGGGGAAAAGTTGGGCAATTTCCTCTTGTGAGATTTATAGCATCTGAAAACCCACTGGAGGGTCAACTGTGAGTTGGTTTGGGTTCGCCAGCACATAACAATGACAGATCTGGATATACTTGACGGCAGTGGTAAAGATGTAATGGTGTAATACAGTACAAAGATTTTAAAAATTGGGAAGCTGCTTTCATGCATCCACTCCTCAAAATGTGTACCAAGAAGGGGATTGTGGTGTCTTAAAAAAAAGAAATCAAATTCAAACCCCTTGCCACTGGGCAGCTGTAGGTCACATGGGAAGAGATTACCTGTATTTCTCCCTTAGAGCCATTGAGGCGCTGTCTTTGGGTAAGGAGCACAACTCATGGCTGAAAATCTGTGCTAATTTTCTCAGTGATATTGTTCTGTTGAATAAATTAGACACATGAAGGATAAAATATAACGTCTTAGATGCCCAACAAGGTAATTTTTCCCTCTGTTTATGTCATTGGTAATTCCTTTCCTTGACTTGAACCATACCCAAACAAATTTGTTAGACACAGGGGAAGACCCTTGACAAGATAGTTTGACACAGTGACTATAATAACGGGCCCCAGTATATCAGAGATGGTAAAGATGGCACCAGATAGAGCAGGGTTCAGACCCACTGTTCACAGGGTCCCATGAGTCATAGTTGACTAGCTGGCACTTAACAACCACCACCACACCACCACATTTAATGAAAAGAAAGCCTCCCTCTGGAGAAGGAGCCCTAGTGGTATAACAGATAAGTGCTAGGTTGCTGACTTAAAGAAAGAGAGGGACATCATGTTTGGCATATTGGCGGGATGGTGCAGGAGACGAAGAACCTTGATGAGATGGGTCCATTCTATGATTGGGGTAGTGGGAGTAAGTGTGTTGGAGACGGTGAGGTTGGCGCAGGATAGAGCAGGTTTTAGAGCTCTTGTACATAGGGTCTTGTACGCAGGCGACTCGATGGCACATAGCAACAGCAAGTTCTAATCCACAAGTCACTCTGCAGAATTAAAGACTTGGAAATCCGTTCCTGTACTAATTTTGCTATTGTCGATACTGTCAAGTTGGTTTCAATTTACAGCGACCCTGTATGGAACAGAACGAAACACTGCCTGCTCCAGCACCATCCTCACAGTAGTTTCTGTGGTTGAGCCGCTGTTGTAACCATTGCACCAACTCATCTCGTTGAGGGGCCTCCTCTTTTCTGTTGATCCTCTGATAGGCACCGTTTCCTTCAATGACTGGCCCTTCCTGATAACACATTCAAATCATGAGACTTCTCATTATCCACACCTCAAGGAATGATTACAGCCTAGAAATCCTGTGCTATAACTATCAGAAAAACTTGATGATTCACAAGGAAGTGGCGGCTGTGCCTTGTCATGTTAACATAAATGACTTTACTCTTCCGTTGTTGTTGCATGTTGTTGAGTCACCTGCAACTCATAGTGACCCTATGTACAATAGCCCTAAA
>NW_006399835.1:1865326-1868104 GCF_000299155.1 Elephantulus edwardii | reverse complement strand
AAGAGACTCTGAATATTGCACTGAGTGCCAAGAAGTCAAAGCAAAGGTAGGGAATCAAGATATTAAGGAGTTGAACAGAAGATTCCAAAGAATAGTGTGGGAAGACAAAGTAAAGTATTACAAAAAGGGCTGAACTTGCTAATCATTTCTTAAGCTGAAGGAACTGAAGGACAAATCATGCCTCAAGTTGCAATATGGAAGGATGTTTTGGGAAGAATATTAAATTATCTAGGAGGCATTAAAAGAAGGTGGAAGGAGTATATAGAGTCACTGTGCCAAAAGGAATTGGCTGACACAGAAAAATTTCATGAAACAATGCATGAGCAAGAGCCTGTGGTGATGAAGGAAGAAGTTCAAGCTGCTCTGAAAGAATTGGCATAAAACAAGGCCCCAGGAATTGATGGCATACTGATTGACATATTTCAACTAACAGATGCTGCCCTCGATGTGCTCACCAATTTGTGCCAAGAAATCTGGAGGACAACGCCCTGGCCAACTGACTGAAAGAGATCTTTACTGCTTTAGATTTGTTAAACGGACTTATAAACTTTGCCACTATTTTAACACCCATTTCACACCAAATTATGTAGTAATAACACACCCACCTCTCACTCATAACCCTCAAGTAAAAACCTATTCATAACTGACTTGTCACTATGTTTCTAAGGCTATAATCACACTGGAAGAGATTACCAATCTCTCTTCCTCTGAGCGTTTGGTGGCTTGGAACAGTCACGAGAGGTGGGTCTGTGAGTGCAATCTCATGAAGGAATTCCTGAAACACTTAGTCAAACTAGAATCAAACTCAATGAATCAAAACGCAATCAGCCCATAGACAACCTTGCAGTGGGTTTGTCATTATATGCTGTCAAGTCAACTACTACTCATAGTGACCCTATGCACAATAGCTCTGAAACCTGTTCTATCCTGAGCCAATCACACTCACTGTGACACATCTTCCCCTAGTACCCTAGTTATTATGTCAGTCCATCTCATTCAGAGTCTTCCTATCTTCCTCTCTTGCACTGTCCCTCCACACTTTTGAGCATGATCTCCTTTTTCCAAGGGCTGGTTTCTCCTGGCCACATGTCTAAAGTAGGTGAGACAGAGCTTCAGAATCCTTGTCTCCAAGGAGGAGTTTGGTTTCACCCTCTCCAGGAAAGACCTGTTTGTTCTCTTAATAATCCGTAGTATGTTCAATAGTCTTCTCCAGTACAACAACTCAAAGGCATTGATTTTTCTTCTGTCATCTTTTGTCCGGCTCTCCAATGCACAGCCAGTAATTGCAAAGACCATCACCTGGATCATGTGCACCTTAGCCTCTAGACTGGCATCATTGCCCTTCAGCACTCTGGAGAGATCTCTGACAGCAGATTTTCCTAATGTAATTTGTCTTTTGATTACCTAACTGCTGGTGCCAAGAGTGTTGATTGTCTAACTGATCAGGCTAAAATAGTTAACAATCTCAATCTCATTTCCATATTGCGTGATGCTGCCAATTGACCCAGTGCTGAGAATCTTTGTTGATGTTGAGCTTTAATCCATATGAAAGACTATAATCCTTGACCTTCTGCAGCAAATGCTTTAGGTATTCTCAGTTTCAGCAAGGAAGGTTGTGTGGGAAGATATCAAGACTATTGTTCATGAAGAATGCAAAAGCTCATTACAAAGACAGAAGGAAGAAAAGATCTAGAAGGATGTTGGAAGAGACTGAATATTGCACTAGAGCTTCAAGAAGCCAAAGCAAAAAGAAGAAATCAGAAAGTTAAGGAGCTGAACAGAAGATTTTAAAGGGCTGCTCAGGAAGACAAAGCAAAGTATTATAAATGTATTATAATGAGTTCGAATTGGAAAATCAAATGGGATGAACTCCCTCTGCATTTCTTAAGCTGAAGGAACTGAAGAACAAATTCAAGTCTGGAGTTGCAATACTTAAGATGCTATGGGCAGAATACTGTATGAACCCAGGAAACATCAACAGAGGTGGAAGGAGTAGACAGAGTCACTGTACGAGTGGGTTCGTGAAGGTGAAGATCACACTGGAGACTGCCACCTTTCTCCTGCAGAGTTGCTAGTGGATACTAACAGCCAGAGAGGGTGACCTTTGAATTGGCAGCACAGCTCCCCGTGGATCCCACCACCAAACACTATTAAGTTACTTCAAGTTCACTTTGACTCCAGACAAAATTATCAACGAGAGACTCAAAGGTCCTGTCCTATGTCATTGTCAAAATCCTCAATTTACTCAAGCCCATTGTTAGCCACTGTGTTAATCCATCTTTTTTGAGGGTTATCTGTCTCTATCTATGTCAGCATGATGTCTTTTTCAAAGGACTGATTTTTCCTGAAAATATGGCCAAAATGAGATGAGGTTTCTCTATCCTTCCTTCTGAGGAGCACTCTGATTCCACTTCTGCCAAGACAGATTTGTTTGTTATTTTGGCACTACATGGAGTATTTGGGGTGGGGAGGACCCAGCGGCATGGGTGTATCTTGAGAGGTAATAGAACTTCACTCAACAGTTCCTTATAAGTGCCCGTCAACAAACAAATGGTTAGAGAAGCTGTGGTATATTCACACAATGGAATAGAATACTATGCTGCATTGGAAAAATAAGGAACTTATGAAATATAGTCTTTGCAATTATGTGCTATGCATCAGAGAGTTGGACAGTGAATAGGGATGATAGAAAGAGAATTGGTGCCTTTGAGCTGTGGTGCTGGAGAAGAGTGTTGAATATACCATGGACTGCTAGGAGAACAAATAGGTTTGTCCTGG
>NW_006399835.1:1821511-1864601 GCF_000299155.1 Elephantulus edwardii | reverse complement strand
AATCATTGTGTAAATTCAAAAAAAAAAAAAAATAAAAAAAACTCAGTTCATTACCCATCCATTTAGCAAACAGTTACTGGAGACTGTTGAGTACCTTCAAGTTCAACCTCTAGCTGACCCTCCAGCAGCTCTTCACAGCAGGAGCTTGTCCATCTTTCTTCCACGAAGCAGCTGGTGGATTTGAACCAAGTGTCTTTGGGATTGTAGGGCAACGTTCTCCCACTAGGAGACTAATGGACGAGATTTGTGCAGAAAATGTGAAGGAGAAAATTCTCTTTTACACTCTCAATGAATGTATAAATTGTTGGGAAGAGAAGGAAGCTGACATTTAGATTATAAAGTAATAACCATTTCTCTTTGGTAAAGCCTCCCACTCGTGGTAACTTTTCAGTAGTAGCATCAGATAACAGTAGCATATGATCAGACACAGGAGGAATTTGAATCCAGTTCTGTCATATTTCATTTTGTAGGGAATGTCTCACACTTAAAGGACAGTTAAATGCTCACACTACAAATTCTGATTCACAGTGACCCCTCGTCTCATAGTTTTCAGTGGCAGACTTTGCAGACACAGATTGCTAGGTCTTTCCTCTAATTAGGGCACCTCTGGTGGACCTGAGCTGCCAACACTTCATTTAGGAGCCAAGCATGATTGTCCTGTCCTTTTACCTGGTTAGTTCTCATTTATTCTTCTGGACTCAGAGCAGCCCTCAGAACGCCCTTCCAGACATGCGTAGCTGCTCTCCCCATGTGAGTCTGCTGAAGTGTTGCTTACCTGTGCATGTCACTTGTCATGCCACATCATCCTTTTCTCTCTCCTCAGCCTGCTTTGACGATCACTCCCAGCATTTAGAAGATAGCCAATAAAGTTTTATAGTGTAATGGTTAAGAGCGTGGGTCAGTATATTTCATTTCTTCCATTCGTGGGCTTTGAGACCTTGGACAGAATTATTTGCTCCCCTCTCCCTCTTCTGCTCATTTGTCACATTGAATTACTAGTAGTATCCACATGGGCTGTTCTGATAATTAAATGGCATAATGCATTTGAGTGCACAGCATAGTGCCTGAAAGAGCCCTTGTTTATTTACTACCTTTTATTTGCTTACTTTGTATTGGGTTTTTGTTGTTACTATTTCATTGTCTTTTCTTTCCAGGAGAGCAACGAGCTTGTCTGACTTGAGCACTGCTCTATTCGCAATGCCTAGAGCCATGCCTGTCTTTCTCTGGGTGCAGCAGCAAGTTTATAATCATGTGTTCAAGACACTGCAGTCCAACCAATTTCTGGTGGAAGCAGCAGCGTCCTTCTCACAGGGGCTTCAAAAGAAGTCACTTCTTAAGACATAAGAATGCCTTTTGTCTTCCTATTGTCAGCCACAATCTCTCCCATGAGAAAAAGACCCCCTGACAATATCTGCCTTGGAGTTTAGTGACAATGACAAACACACGCACAAATATCAGCAATCACAATCTCTCCCTCAGACAAGCACATATAAAACCTTGCTACAAACAATGATAGTCATAACAGCTATTTCAAAACAACATACACAAAGAAACTTCCTACTTATCATTGGTATCTCTGCAGATACTGGAATCCAAGTTCCATGGAGCTTATAGCTTCAACCAGAAATTCATACATTATAGTTGCTGGCATCATAGTTTAAATCAGCAATTCAATGTTCTCAATATGAGAATATATTGTGACTCTATTTTCTGTTTCTCCTGCTACTGTTCCTCCCACCCACCCCCGAAGAATTTGTTTAAAGCATGTCACGTAAAGAGAGCACCATGTGGTTTGTTTTAAGTTTTGTATGAGGACTATTTTTTAATGACTAGAGTTTGGGAAATATTTTTTAAATCCTCAAACTGCAAATGTATTTTTGCTTGTACTAGCTAACAAGCATAGTACAAGGAAGAGGACTGGGCAGGAAATAAGAAAGTAGGTTTTGCTACGAACCAGCTTGTGCCTACCTGACTCTGTGACCTTTAGCAATCATTTCGTTTTTTACTGCAAGTAGAGTAGGGTTGGACTGGACAATGTTCATCGTCTCCATAGGCTTTTCATTCTTGTTCTTTTCAGCTGATGTTGCTATAACCCTGTATAATGGATGAACCAAGCAGGAGATAGCTCCTTGATTTGTGCCCAGGCAAAGCATGTTTAAGTAGAAATAAGAAATGAATGACCTTTGACCTTGAAGGAGTCCTGGGTGGAACAAACAGTTCAAATTCTGAACTGTTAACTAAAAGGCTATCTAGGCTCTAGACTAGCCAGGGACACATTAGGAGAAAGAGCTGTTCATCTACTTCTGAAAAACATTCTATTGAGACTCTTATGGAACAAAGTTCTACTTTGCATATATGGAATTGTCATGACTTTGAGTTAACTTGATGGCAACTGTTCCCCCTCTTAGAAGCCTTACTAGTGTATTAAGTATTAAGAAAGATGGGGGTAGGTGGAATAGACTTTGAAAGCAAAGCAGCTCTTTGTCTCAGTGTTTTATTTTCATTTAAATGTTGGTGGTGGTGGTGGTGATGGTGGTGTGTGCTGTCCAGTCGACTGTGACTCACGGTGAATTTATATACAGTAGCTCTGAATCCTGCTGTGTCCTGAGCCAACCCTGCCATCCCAGACACCCCCACCTTTATTACTCCAGTTATTTTGTCACTCCATCTCATCCAGGTCCTTCCTCTTCGGCATTGTTCCTTAACCCTCCCAGGCATGAAATCCTTCTCCAAAGACTAGTCTCTTCTGGTAACAAGACCAAAGTATATGCAGTGGAGTCTCAAATTCCACTGCCAAACAATGTTTCCTTGTTCTGCTATGATGACTGCCTCCTGGTGCAGGTATAGATTTCGCATGAGCACAATCAGATGTTCTGGGATTCCCATTTTTCTCAAGGTTAGCCAAAATGTGTTGTGATCTATACAGTCAAATCCCTTTGCATAGTCAGTGAAACACAGATAGACATTCCCCTGTACTTTCTGTTGTTGTTATGCACTGTTGAGTCACCTGCAACTCATAGTGACCCTATGTACGTTAGTTCTGAACCCTGCCCTACCCTGAGCCAATCTCATTGTCTATGATAGACCTAATCCCATTTCTCCAGTTACTGAATAAATCCTTCTCATCCTGGGTCTTCCTCTCCTGGGCTGTCCATCCACCTTTCCAAGCACACTGTCCTTTCTCCAAGCACTGGACCCTCCTGGCCATGTGCCCAAAGTATGTGAGATGGAGCTTCAAAATCTTTGGCTCCAAGGAGCAGCCTGTTTTAAGCCTATTTCTAAGACAGACCTGTTTGTTCATCTTTCTCCTGTGTAGTAGTGAGTGAGTTTGAACTTTGTGCCTTTGGGTTGTAAGTACAACTCTTTACCTCTGGGCTATCAGAGCTTCTTATACTAAAAGGACATAAAATATTTTATGGTCATCATAGGAAAGGGGCTCAAGAAGTAGTAGGATAGTGATGTGGGGAAAGATGGTGATAGGATGGATTGAAAAACAGTCTATAAAACAACTATGAGATATCATTTCACCCCAGTAAGAATAGCAAAGTTCAAGAGAGAAGCAAACAACAAAGGCTGGTGAGGTTGTGGAGAAATTGGAACCCTTATTCACTGTTGGTGAGAGTGTAAAATGGTGCATCCACTATGGAAAGCAGTATGGCACTTTCTCAAAAAGTCAGATATAGAAATCCTATCTGACCCAGCAATTGCACTATGGGAAATATACCCTAAAGAAACCAGAACTTTCACCAAAACAGATATATGCACATTCACATTTATTGCTGTATTGTTCACTTATAGCAAAGAGATTGAAGCAACCCAAGTGCTCATCGATGAATGAATGGATAAAGAAGCTTTAGTATGTTCACATAACGGAATACTACACAGCACTGAAAAAACAAGGAATTAATAAAATATTATACAAATGGGTGACCCTGGAGGACATTATGCTGAGTGAACTATCTCAGTCACAAAAGGACAAATATACAAATATATTTATATAAATATATAAAACAGGACTGACACGGGGTTGGGAGGAAACTAAGAAAAGAGAGTATAAATAATGAACACTGCATTGGAACAGATGAGGGAAAGCACTATTTAAAAGGAATATATGATTAGGCATTGTCTGCATGACAGCAGTCCAGAATAAGAGGTGCATAGCAAAGTGGATTGGGAGGCGGGGTGGGAGGGGAGGGAGAAGAAAGAAATCATGCAACAATGAAAGACTTTTTTTAAAGAGAAAAGTGAACTAAGGTGGAGAAGGAGGAAGATTGTCAATATTGAGTGAATGGAAATCCAAGTTTTCAATAAGCTTTAGTTAAAAATCACAATAAAAAAATACTTATTAATAAAAAAGAAAACTTGTTCAATGATGAGTTGATTCCAACTTTAAAACAAAAATCTATTCTAAAACTAAATACAAGTTGAAACTATATGATGTCAAACATGTTTCTCTCTTTCACCCGATTTCCCAGCATCCTAATCAATGATACAAGAGTAATACTCCTCCTGCGTGCCCCACACACTCTGTCAGAGAACCAAATAATAAATACTTTTTAAAAAATTACATAGGAATGTTTTGAAAATGGTAATATCTACAACCAAAGGTTTAGTAATTGTTAACATCTGCACAAAAAGATAAGGACAACTAATACCATCAGTAACATGAATTCACAATTCAGTTTTAAAAAAATGCCGTTTATTTTGTGCCACTAAACTTAATGTTGGATTGGCCCAGTGCTGGAAAACATGGACTCAAGCAACAGCAACAATTGTAAGGCTAGCAAAGGGTTGGGCAGGGTTTAATTCTGTGCTACATACAGCCAATGTGAGTCAGAACTGGCTTGGCAGAACCTGACAAAAACAACAATACTATAATGTCTGTTTCAAGCACAGAAACTCTCTCTCTCTGTGTCATTTTTGTGTTCCTGCTCCTTCCTACAGTATAAATTCTAGGAGCTCAAATCATAGCAATATATGGGTGTAATGTGTGGGTGGTTTAGCTAGTTATTAAAATCTCTCAGCACAAATGCTTCCTGAGATGCCCCCTCCCTTGGTCCTCCCTCAGTGTTGACCCACAGAGGTTGCCAATGAGTGATTTCTTTCTTCCCAAGGGTACTTTAAACGCTACTGGTCTCCAATTATGTCTGCACCTCCTAGGATACAAGGGGATTTTCCCTAAGTGGCTAGCACTCTCTTCCTTTGTTGTGGTTAAGCACTGTTGAGTTGACTCCAACTCATAGTCACAGCAGAATTTACACATGTACATGTAATAGAATGCCATCCTACCCAAATGCTGCCCCGACGCCACAACCTCTGCTGTGCCCAAGCCTATTGTTGCAGCCACTCTGCAATCCATCTCATTAAGGGTCTTCCTCTCTCTCTCAAACCCTCTACATTTCCAAGAATGATGTCTTTATCCACAAACTGGTCCCTCTTGATAATATGCCTAAAGCATGTATGATGAAGTCTCACCATAATCACTTTTAAGAAGTACTTAACTCCATCTTCCAAAGCAGATTTGTCTGGTTTTTTCTGACAGTTCATGGTATATTCAATATCCTTTCAACTTCCACATGGCTATGAAGTAACTGAAAAGATCCTAACTTTGGTAAGGCACACCTCAGTTCTTAAAGGCACATTCTTTTCTTTATCATGATAAAATTTCCTTGGTAGTAGTTCTGCCCATTGCAATACATCATATTTCTTTACTGCTTTTTCCATGAGTGTTGATTGTAGAACTAGGTCAAAAGAAATCTGTAGCACTTCCGTATTTGCTTTACTTACCATGATGTTTCCTGGTCCTGCTGTGAGAATTTTTCTTTTTTTTGATGTTGAGGTGTAATATATGCTGAAGTCTTTGAGCTTCGTCAATACTTATTCCTCTATCTGCCGTGAAATCTTGTCTAGGGGCTTCCTGTCCCTGGACTTGGTCAGTTCTTCTCACTGCACTTGGTTCTCAGATCATCTCTAAGGCTGCAAGTTAATAAGAAGACAGTAACTGTCCTTTGCCCTCTGGTTTTTTTACTCAATCTGAGGAAATCCCTTCCAGTCTTCAGAGCTGTCTTGATTTCCTGATGACTCATCCTAGCTCTTGTGATATTCTTCCTAAATATGGTGTGTTTCTTCAAAGCCCATTTGATTTCTAAGACCTTAGGTTTAAGAAGCTCTAGGGGCATACGTAGTCCATCAAGAATTGCACTTCTGACTCAAGGTTTACATCTCTCCGGCATTTAGAATCCAAAAGCAGCTCCAAAGAAGAAAGATGAGCAATCTCCTTTGATGAAATGTGTAGCCTACTGAAAATCTACCAGAGGGTCAGCTATGAGTTGGTTCTTACTCTATGACTTTGGGGTTTTTAGTACCTAAATCTAAACATTCAGACTAAAACAGACTAGGAAGAAGGATTGGCCATCCACTTCTGAAATAGCAGGCCTCTGAAAACCCTATGTCCAACAGAACACACGTAGACTAACAGAAAGGGCAACCTAGGTAGAACTTTCAAACCATGAATGTAGGAAAATTAGAAAATGTTAAGAAAGAAATGGAACGCATAAATATTGACATACTAGGCACTGGAGAGATGAGATGGACTGGCATGGGGCATTTTGATCATATGAGGGACAGTGCAGGAGGAGAAGACCCTCTATGAGATGGATTGATTCAGTGATTGGGGTAATCGGGATGGGTGTGTCAGAGGCCTGCTCTGGATGGAGCAGGGTTTAGGGCTGTTGTACATAGGGTGGCTATGAGTCGCAAATAACAACAACAACCACCTAAATTTACATTTGAGTGTGTTTCTATAGCTCCCTCTCTGTCCCTCTCCTACTCTCTCCTGCTGCCCTTAGTATCACGTCCTTCCTTGTGATAATAAGCACAGATTGGCTTAAATATTAGAAGAGAGAGAGAGGCAGGCACAGAAAAGACTGAAAGGACTGTGTGAAAACTCCATTAATATTTCCTTAAAGTTGATTTTTGAAAAATCTCACCACTGCTACCAACGATAACAAGGGATGTGGTGATACAGCTAGATTAGTTGAGTTTGGGATAGTTCCATCCCCTTAAATAAATAAAACAAGCAAGAGTTTCAAGTGATCGGGAAACTAGAAGAATAATGTATAGTTTCTGTGACATGATTGTTCATAACCTCACTGGATTTGTAGCAAGCAGCATCATTTTCCTGCCTTCTCACCAGGATCGAGTCACAAACGGGAAGGAAGACACTGTTTTCTGCCTCTCCACCCAGTGTTCGAGTATTCCCTGGCACAGCACCTTCTGGCATCAGCATCAGATGAGTCCCCTGCTACCATGGCTGGGAATAAGTATGCCCTTTTCCACTCCAAGCCTGCCTTCCAGGCCTACTCTGGTCCTTCTACTCATTCTAACCTGTCAAGCTACATTTTCAATGACTGCCTTTGAAAAACAGCCAGGTGCACCTATTAAATCACTGAACGAGATGAGCCAAACACAAAGCAGTGGCAATTCTGTGACCTCCTTGGGATAATTGGTGATACCACAGGGTGTTGAAAATCCATGTCTGAAAATCACTGCTTTGAAGGAAGAGAGGACAACAATGGAACCATTTCTTCCGCTAAAATGCATTAAATTTAAATAATGTCCCTGTTCTCAGTGCCCATCAAACCTTATTTTTTTATGTGCACAGGTCACCATGTGTCAGAGTAAACGAGACAACAACTGGTTTGGTTTGGGTTTATGTTAATTAGATTAGCTAGGTATACATTGGAGCTCTTGTAATCTACTGGGTAAGACAATGTGTTCCCAGCTCAAAGGCAAGTGGTTCAAATCCACCAACTGCTCCACAGGAGAAAGATGGGCAATCTCCCTCCTATGCAATATACAGCTTCTGAAAACCCACTGGAGGGTCATCTATGAGTCAGTTCTGATTTGATAGCAATGATATGGGATTTATTCAGACACATTAGTTGGCATTATGACACAAAGAAAAAGAGTTATTCACTTCTGGAGAATCACTAGCAAGACCAATGTAACTGACTATTAAATTGCTGAAAGAAGAACAGAGAAATGCTGTTTAGAAAGCTGACTTTCAATGATGTTTCAGGTTGTCTACACTTGTACTGCTATGAGGTTAGACAGCTACTAGAGGAATGTCTATTTATGTTTCATTGATTATATATAGGAGTTTGACTATGTGGATCATAACAAACTGTGGCTGACTCTGAGAAGAATGGAAATCCCAGAACACTTGATCATACTAATGTGAAACCTATACTTGAACCAGGAGGCAGTCGTCAGAACAGAGCAAGGAAACACTGGATGGTTCAAAATTGGGAAGGGCACATGCCAGGGATGTATCCTATCTCCATACTTTTTCAACCTGTATGCAGAACAGATTATCTGGGAGGCTGGACTCTATGAGGAGAAGTGTGATATCAGGATTGCAGAAAGATCCATCAACAATCTGCGTTATGCAGTTGACACAACCCTGCTTGCTGAAACCGAGGAAGATCTGAAGCACTTCCTGCAGAAGGTCAAGGACTACAGTCTTCAATATGGATTGAGGCTCAATATCAAGAAGACATAAATTCTCACCACTGGGCCAATTGGCAGCATCAGGATGCATGGTGAAGAGATTGAGATTATTCACAGCTATAGTTTGCTTGGCTCCACAGTTAACATTCTTGGTACCAGCAGGCAGGAAATTAAAAGACATACTATCATGGACTACTAGGAAAACAAACAGATTCATCCTGCAAAAGGCAAGGATTCTGAGGCTCCATCTAACATACTTTGCACATGTTGTAAGGAGGGACTGGTCCTTGGAGAGGGACATCATGCTTGGTAGGGTGGAGGGACAGCGCAGGAGAAGGCCCTCTATGAGGTGAATTGATTCAGTGACTGGGGTAATTGGGATGGGTGTATCAGAGATGGTGCGATTGGCATAGCTCAGAGCAGAGTTTAGGGCTGTTGTACATAGGATTGCTATGAGCTGCAAGAGACTCGAAGGCACATAACAACAACAACAACTGCCACGGGAAAGTCTGCTGTTAGGGACCTCTCCAAAGTACTGAAGAATCACTCTGGAGACACCTGACACAGGCTATGGTCTCAGCAATCACTTGCTCTGCATCAGAGAGTTGGACAATGACTAAGGATGGATGATAGAAGAAGCATTGATGCCTTTGAGTTGTGGTGTTGGAGTATTGAATATACCATGGACTGCTAAGAAAACAAACAGGTTCATCCTAGAGAGGGTTAAACCAAGCTGTTCCTTGGAGGCAAAGATTCTGAAGTTTTGTCAGACATACTTCAGACATGTTGCAAGGTAAGACCAGTTCTTAGAGAGGGAAGTCATGCTTGGGAGGGTGGAGGGACAGCACAGAAGAGGAAGACTATGAGGTGGATTGATTCAGTGACTAGGGTAATGGGGATAGGCATGTCAGAGACAGTGAGATTGGCACAGGATAGAGCAGGATTTAAGGCTATGACTTGCAGGAGACTTGACAGCCCATAACAGCAACAACAATAACATTAGGAATTGGCTTAATGGCAAGAGGGGTTTTTTTCACTTATCACAGAAAAAAGGGAGATCCCAGTCCAGAAAATTGTCACTTAGAGGCCACTGGATAAATACTCATCAGTTGCCCTCAAGTTGATTCAAACTCATAGAAAACTCCTCTGTGTCAAGGTAGCACTGTGCCCCCTATGGCCATTCCTTTCAGAGGCGGAGCACCCAGCCTTTTCTGAGGTATCTGTGGGTGGAAGGGAATGATTAGCATCCAAGCACTCAACCATTCCCCCAACCCAGGCCATGAAAGACAGGTAATCTCTTTCAGTGCAGTTTTCAGTCTCTCAAAACCCCATTCAAGGATCAACCATGAGTCTGTTCTGATTCAATGGCAATGACTGAATGAGTGAGAGAAGATTCAAGGGTCAGTGGAAGTGGAGCTTAGAGAAATTTGCTCAAAATCTCTAGAACCCACTCCACCTCACTTACAACGTATAGGCAAGTGGAACTGATGATGTCTCTATCTTACTGAAAGTTCTGTAAAGCACACCCTCTGGCTATTTCTTTCAATAGATTCCTAAAATGTTGTTGGAGCTGCTTGTTTTCTGTCTTTCTTAAATAGTCATCTTCCCCAAAAACAAGTCACAGAGAAGATGCTCTGCTTTTCCCTCCCCCTAACCAAACCGTTATACTTTCTTATTCAACTAACATAATTTTTTTAGACATATTAAGGAAGAAAAAATATAATTTTAAATTCTACCACCCAGGGAAAACCACTTTTCTCAGGGAATATAGGTCCCTTCCAATTTATGAAGCTATCTGGTTTTCAAAGGGCTTGAGAAAATCACATTTCATATACACTGGGATGCTTTAGATTTGCTTCTATTGCTTTTGTATCAGCTCTAGCAATGCTACTACTCCCTTTTTAAATGATTTAAAAAAAAAAAAAAAAAGACAAGATCTTTAAAACTATTGAACCAACCGTGACTAGTCACAAACTTTGTGCCGGGGACAGTGTGTATTTTTTTTTTCCTTTTATGCCTTCAAAAAGACTGCAAGCCTCTGTCCTTATCACCGCTTCCCAGTCGCAACTAGAATGCAGTAAAGGGGAAGGACACAAACGAGGTGGAATGAGGAATTAGCTAGGCTGACGCACCAAGATCACACCAAGAAAAGGGAGCAGACGGAGGCTGGGCGTGCGCAGGCTGGGGAAGCTGTGTTGGGCGCTGGCTCGCACTTGGCAGTGTTTCATCTTGGTCTGGGCTGCTCTGTGCTCCATACCTGATGTAAAAATGCCCACATCTCCAAAATTAATTATGTGCCTTATGGAGCCATTTGCATAAAGCAACTTTGCATCGCTGTGTGTTTTATAACCTGGGAACATCTGCGCATTTATGTGCTTTTTGTTCTAACAAAAACAAACTCGTAGTAAGGATACGCCATGGGAACTATGGTGGGTAAGGAGCTGTGCTACCAACCCAAAGGCACACGGTTTGAACATACCTGTTGCTCTGCTGGAGGAAAAAAATGGGCAATCTCCTTCCATGTGACTTACTGTCTCTGGAAACTCACTGAAGGGAGTCAGTTCTGACCCAGTGGAACATAAAAACTTAACAATGGACACTGCCTTATAACTTGGTTCTTCCTTGGCAAATGTAATTTTACCTCAATAAGTAAGTGTACACATCATGACTGTTGGTGACTGGAAAGTGTTGAGTTCCTCTCTGTGAATCGGGAACCGGTGCTGTTGGTTGCTGCTAGAAAGTCGGCCCGTGATTCAAGTTGACCACAAGCACAGAAGGATGGAATGCTGTCCCGGGCTGCACCCTGCGCATGCTCAGTTACACATCAAACCTACAGCGCTTTCCTTAGCTGATTTTCTGGAAGATCACCAGATCTTTCTTCCTAGTCTATCTTAGACTGGAAGCTCTCCTGAAACCTGATCAGCATCATGCTGCTGCTGCCGCTGCTGCGTGCCATCAAGTCAGAACCAGCCCGTAGCAGACCAACCATACAGCAGGTTTTCAGAGGCAGTAAGTTTCACAGGAGGAGATTGGCTAGCCTCCTGTGGAGTAGCTAGTGGATTGTGGATTTGAACCACATGCCTTTGGGATTATAGCACAGCTTCTTCCCATTGGGCCACCCTGTTCAGCATCATAACAACATGCAACCCCTAACTGACAGGCTGGTGTCTATGTGTGGAGTGAATTGATCAGGAATTGAACTTGAGTCTTCCACCAGGAAGACATGAAGTCTCCATTGACTATCTAAGTTTCATATAAGTTGTCATGTGTTGTTGAGTCATTTGCGACTCTTAGCAACCCTATGTACAATAACCCTGAAACCTGCTCTATCCTGTGCCAACCTTATTTTCTCTGACACTCTCATCCCCATTGCCCTACTCACTAAATCAGTCCATCTCATTGAGGGTCTTCCTCCCCTGCGCTCACCCTCCATCCTCCCAAGCATGATATCCCTCTCCAGGGACTGGTCTCTCCTTGCAACAAGCCCAAGGTATGTCAGACAAAGCCTCAGAATCCTTGCCTCCAAGAAGCAGCCTGGTTTCACCCTGTCTAGGACAGCCCTATTTGTTCTAGCAGTCCATGGCATATTCAACACTCATCTCCAGCACTACAGCTCAAAGACATCAATTCTCTTTCAGTCATCCCTAGTTTTTGTCCAGCTTTTTGACACATAGCAAGTAATTGTAAAGATTATCGCTAGATCAGGCACACCTTAGTTTTCAAAGTCACATCATTGTTCTCCAGTACTCTGAAGAGGTCCCCGACAGCAGACTCTCTGAATACAACTCATCTGTTGATTTTCTGGGTGCTAAGAGTGTTGACTGTGAAGCCAAGCAAACTAAAGCTGTCAACAATCTCAATCTCCTTATCATGATGTTGTTAATCAGCCTAGTGGTGAGAATCTTTGTTTTCTTTATGTGAGCTTCAATTCTTAAGCCTGCAATTCTTGACCTTCTGCAGCAAACTCTTCAGGTCCTCCTCAGTTTAAGGCAGCAGGATTGTGTCATCTGCATAATGCAGATTGTTGATGAGTCATCCTCCCAATCCTGATGCCACACTTCTCTTCAGAGAGCCCAGCAACCTGGATAATCTATTCTGCATATAGATTGAAAATGTATGGAGATAGGACACATCCCTGGCATACACCCTTCCCAATTTTGAACCATGCAGTGTTTCCTTGCTCTGTTCTGACAATTGTCTCCAAGTATAGGTCTCAATCAAGAGTTCTAAGATTCCCATTCTCAGAATCAGCCACAGTTTGTTATGATCCACACAGTAAAATGCCTTTGCATAATCAATGAACACAGATAGACATTTCTCTAGTACTCTCTACTTTCTCCCAAGCTCCATCTAACATTAGCTATAATGTCCCTAGTACCACAACCTCATCTAAACCCAGCCTGCACATCTGGCAGTTCTCTGTTGATGTGCTCTTCCAGTCATTTCTGAATAATCTTCAGTAGAATCTTGGTTGTATGCCATATTAATGATATTATTTTATAATCTCCACACTCTGTCGGGTCACCTTTATTTGGAATGGAAATAAATCTCTTCCAATCAGTTGGCCAGGTAGCTGTCCTCCAGATTTCTCAGTACAACTTGGTGAGCACATCCAGGGCAGCATCTGTTTGTTGAAATACGCCAATTGGTATGCCATCAATTCCTGGGGTCTTGTTTTTTGCCAATTCTTTCAGAGCAGTTTGAACTTCCTTCTTCGTCAACACAGGTTCTTGCTCATATGTCGTTTCATGAAATTCTTCTGTGTAAGCCAATTCCTTTTGGTGCAATGACTCTGAATACTCTTTCCATCTTCTTCTAATGCTTCCGAAATAATTTAATATTATGCCCAAAGTATCCTTACTTAAGTATTGCAACTTGAGGCTTGAATTTTTTCTTTAATTCTTTCAGTTTAAGAAATGCTAAGCAAGTTTGGCCTTTTTTATTTTCCAATTCCAGCTCTTTACACATTTCATTATAAGACTTTACTTTGTCTTCCCATGTTGCCCTTTGAAATCTTATGTTTGCCTCTTCAATTTCTTGATTTCTTCCCTTTGTTTTGAATTCTCAGCACTCTAGTGCAATATTCCTAGTCTCTTCTGACATCCATCTTTGTCTTTTCTTCCTCCTCTGTTTTTTGCATTCTTCTTGGATGACATTCTTTATAGCCTCTCACAGCTCATGTGGTCTTTACTCATTAGTGTTTAAGGCCTCAAACCTGTCCCTGAGATGGCTTTGAAATTCGAGTGGAATAGAGTCAAGGTCAAATTTTTATTCCTGTGGATTTGATTGAATTTGCTTTAACTTCATCTTGAACTTGCATATGAGTAGTTGGTTCCATAATCAGCCCCTAACCTAGTTTTCACAGCGGATATTGAGCTTCTCCAGAGATTCTTTCCACAGATGTAATCGATCTGATTCCTATGCATACCTTCAGGTGATAACCATGTGTACATAACAATTTCTTTAAATTATCTCCAATTATTAAATATTTTTATAATTTTGGACTACTGCTGACATCTCTGGTCAAAATTCAAAAACTCATTGCAGTCAAGCCAGAAACAACTCGTACATGACCTCCAGTAGGTTTTCAGAAGTGGTAAACACCCAGGAAGAGATTGCTCATCTTTCTCCTGCTTCTGTGTTGGCGGCACAGCTCCGTACCCAGCAGCTGCCTGACAGCTCTGCTACCTAGAGTCAGAGCCCTGTTTTTATCTGTAATGGACAGCTTTTCCCTGGAAATCTGGAGAGAGCTGTTCACTACATCTCAGGCAACCCTCCAAGAATAATGAATAAACAGTGAGTAAACGGTGTTGCCTCTCATCCTTTCAGTAGAAAACTGTGGGGGGACACAATGGAGTTAAGCGATCAATCCCTAAAGCAAAAGATCCATTATTGCACTCCTACATTTTGTTTCTTTCTTCCCCATTCCCTTGCTCTTGCTCCTCCAGAATCATCTTGAAACCATACTGCCTGTATCTAGGCAAATCCTAGTCTCTCAGGCACGAAACCAAAGTTGAGACTATGGTAACAGCAGAGCACATCCCTGAATACACACTTCTGCCATTTATCTAATTAATTCCTTAGGATAAATTTCTACAGATGTACAGTGTTGAGTCAAAGGGTATGGACTTTTAAAGACAAACTCAAACTAGTTCTCTGTTTAACAGAGTTCCCAACTGTGAGGGGGATTGATTTTCTTTTATTTGCCTTTGTCTGTTCCATCCCGGAGCTCTCATGAAGCCATCTCTGCTTCTATGAAGAGAAGCATTTAGAACAACTTCCTATAGTCTTTTAAGCAACCCTCTCCAGAGGCCCGGGAAATCCCTGCCTTTTGCTATCCTGAAATCATGATGAACGGTGTAATTGGAATGCACACCCACTGTCTTCCAAATAGACATTTCACTTTATTGCCTGGTAGTTATTAAGAATGAGTAGTAATTTTGCTGCTGAAAAGACTACTTATGGGGAAAAGTAAGAAATAAGAAAAACATTCACTCATAATTTAAGCCACATGGAAATAAAACCAACCACAAGATAAAATGTCTGTTTCTCAAACAACTCAAATCTTTATAGCACTAGTAGCATTGAAGCTCTTAATTATAGGTAGTAAAGTCACTGGGTTTTATATTTTATCCTGCACCAGTGTTAAGAAATGTGCACGTAACAGTTTAGAGTAGTGCAAAGGAACTCTGTATGCAGGCCCCTGGGAGAGAAGTGGTTGGACCTCACTGGAGAGGTGAACACGGAAAGATGCTGTTAACACTAAACTTCAGTTATCCATAGTGGTCCCACCAGAGCCACCAATGAGCATACGTTTGTAAGGGTAATTGAAATAAACATTTATGCTATCATGTTTTCAAATAAGCAACTATTCATTAACTGTAGTCATTTCAAATAGGCAAGGTACCTTTCTAGAAGTCTATTTTAAAATAGTACATAATGTCTTTCTCTTGGCAAACATTTGTAGGTTCTGCCCTCTTGGATATCTTCCCTTGAATGGAAAGGAGGGGGAATGCATCCTTGGCTGTGTTTGCCATCAACATCAATAACTACAGCAAGGCGTTCTGACTGCTATTCATTCTGCCATAATTACTATCACCAAACTTGCATGATTACAGCGTTAGTAATTCTGTTGATTATAAATAGCACTAATGCTGTAATACATTAGCAAAGACTGGCAGTGTTATGGAGGCAAGGTCCATACACACATGGATGGTTGTGCCTTTGAGGTTTATCATTTAGACATTTCCCAGGAAGTGTTAGCCCTTCCTCACCTCTCCTTCCAATCCCTCCAACAAAGACTTGCTTCCTTTAAACATCACCACCCGATGCTCACTCCATGTTTCTACAGCCTTCACAGATGTCCTTCATGCCGTCTAGACTGTTTTGTATTCCAAAGCTAATCCCTTGATAGTATATGGACCTAGTAATGTCTGAGCTTCTTGAATTTGCTAAAAGCAGGAGCACTGGGTTGTGAAAGCCCACTGGAGCTATTTTTACTTCTATTTTAACAGTGATCTATCTTTCTTTGGGTGAAAGTCTTATTGAGTGAATTTTTGTAGCTTTAAATGGCTCTGGCTGTTTTGCTGTTTTGTTGTTTTGTTTTGTTTTTTGGATTGGTTTTCTATGGAGATAGGGCAAAAGGTACAATTAGGATTTTATTGTAAATACCTCATCAGAGGAATCTGCAATTACTACACAATTTTCTTTTTCAGTGTGGATTTATTGCTGATTCTCCTCTGGAAGGAAAACCCCCCGCGGGATGGTGCATATCTCTTTCCCTCAATGTATACTCCCTTTCTGAGGAATGATGGTGCGTTCCTTTAAAATGGTATATGTTGAATAAGCTGTTATAATTCTTGTTTTTCAGCTGTCTGCCTGATTTTTGGGAGGATTTTTTTTTTAAAACATAAACTTTTCTTTATTGACTCAGAAATGGAATAATGTTTCATGCTTTGATAACATTAAGCAACAAAGAAAAGTGTGTCCTTCACAATTCTCTGGTTCAGACCAAGAATTTGTATATGTGTATATAAAGTTCACTATTCATCTTAAGGCAACATTCTAAAAAATGAATTTTAGAAATTAATATTCTGTTAATTGACACTACAATTTGTTGTTTCGAGATGTCATTTTCTTCACACATTCAGATATTGTCAACCCAAATCCTAAAGTCTTTTTAAGATATTAAAAATTTCAATTAATGTCTACTAGATCATTTGTCCAGAGTCAAGTGTTGTTACATGCTGTCAAGTTGCCTGCCACCCATAGTGACCCTCTATGTACAACAGCTCTGAACCCTACTCTGTCCTGAGCCATTCTCATTGACTCCAACATATCTACCCACATTACCCAGTTACTGGATCAATCCATTTCATCCGGAGTCTTCCTCTCCTGCACTGACCCTCTACCCGTCCGAGAATGATGGTTTTTTCCAAGGACCAGTCTCTCATGGCCACGTGCCCAAAGTATGTGAGGTAGAGTTGTATGAGGGTTCAGAAAAGATTCCATTTCAGTCAAAAACTAAAGAGAGGATAATTCTAGAAGATGACAAAAACACACAAAGTAAAAAAAAAAAAAAAACCAGAACACACACACAAAGTAAAAGGAAGCCTTATCCCAAGCTTAATTTCAAAATCTTTACTTTTGTTATACTAAGTCTTGGAACAAACAAATCTTTATGATTGCTCACTAAATTAATCTCAAGTTAAATCTTTGTTGTACCCAATCTTCTAACCATTTTGTGATCCATGATTAACATCTTTGTTACTAGCAGTCAGGAAATCAAGAGATGTATTACACTGGGAAACTCTGATGTTAGGGGTTTCTCCAAATTATTGAGGAGTAATGATGTCAATTTGAGGACTAAGGTGCACCTGATTCAGGCTATGGTTTTTCTAATCACCTGCTATGCATCTGAAAGCTGGACAATAAATAAAGATGATAGAATTCATGCCTCTGAGCTGTGGTGTTGGAGAAGCACAATGAGCATCCCATGGACAGTCAAAAGAACAAACTAATAGGTCTTAGAGAAGATGCCACCAATGTGCTCTTTGGAGGCAAGGATGATGAGGCTTAACCTTACATACTTCAGGCATGTTGCTAGGGGGGCCTATTCTTTGGAGAGGGTCATGATGCTCAGAAAGGTAGAGGAAGACCCTTGACCAGATGGATTGACATGGTGACTGCCACAATGGGCTCTGAGGTGTCAGAAAGAGTGAGGATGGCATAGGATAGAGCAGGGTTCAGATCTGTTGTTCATATGGGCCATTCTCAACTCAACGGCACCTAACAACAACAACAAAGGAGACACATGAGGAAGGATATTCTGTAACTAGCTGCCTTATGTAGATCCAACTTAAGAGGGGGGAAAGTTGGTAGGTTATTGGTATTGTAATTTTCTTTTAAAAGCATAGAGAGAAAGCCTAATTGTGGAGCTTATTTGGAGTATGAATTAATCTTAATAAATAAAATCAATCCTCCTACTTTACTTGACCCTGCCCAAAATGGAATAAGACCTTCCAAGGCTGACTGATCACTTCTGAATAGCAATGAAATTCAGATTCTTGTGCTAACTGTTGCAAATGTCAAGTAGATAGATTGTATTTTATTTCCTTATAATTGCTATCTTTGTATATTTTTTTTTAAAGCCTTTTATGAGGTCCAGAAATTTGCATGAAAAAGAAAATATATCCAGTAGCTTGCATGGCTAAGTGAGGCTCAGGTAGAATTAAACAATCACACACACACAAAAAAACCCACTAAAAACAAAACCCTCTCATTGCCTGAGTTATTGTGTGCTGTCATGTAGAAACCAATTCATAGTTGATCCTCTAGTGAGTTTTCAAAGGCAGTAAACTGCATGGGAGGAGATTCACCACTCTTCTCCCACCAAATTGTTAGTGAATTCAAACAGCACAATTTTGAAACTGCAATGCAATTTCTTACTCCTAAGCCACCAGTGGGGGCCTAATTATAGCTGACCTTTCATTGGGATTCCAAATTTATAAGTTGTACAGGAGGGATGTATATCTTTCCTCTCTTGGAAGCAATGGTGGAACTGAACCCCCAGAGAGGTACAGCCTTTGGCTTAGCAACACAACTCCTCCCTAAACTATGCCCTCAGCTCCTCCAAGGCCGTACAAGTAACCCATTGACTCCAATCCATGGTCACCCTACATGTGTCAAAATGTACTTTGCTCCCCAGGATTCTCAACAGTTGATTTTTGGGGAAGAAAATCACCAGGACCTTTTACCAAAGTGCCTCTAGGTAAACTCAAACTTCCAGTTTTATAGTTAGCCGTCATGTACACTAATGATTTACAATACTCAGTCCTTCCTAGAACATTTTCCTTTCTTGTGAGATTCCATAGAGTCAGTTCCAGCTCATAGCAACTCCACCAGTATGAGAACAGTTGCCCAGTCCCGTGCCGTCCACAAGTAGCATAGTCTGTAAATTGTTATGCTTCTAACCAAAACCCTGGACACCTTTGTCAGGTGGGATCCAGCAAGGCTCTGAGGGAGATAGTCTCCTCTTGTTGGGATTTATAGCCTCAGAAACCCAGTGGAGGATCACTGTGGGTTAGAAGTTACTGAACAGCAGTGAGTTTGAGTGTTATGTCATCTTCACAACAGAAAGTATGTTCCAGCTTCTTCTTGCAACCACAATCTCAGCGTCAATCTCTGTTTTCACTGACCTTCTACTGAAACCATGATTTCTTTTTCCAGGATTTGAACCTTCCTGAGAACATGTTCATCTTGTTGAGGGCTTTCCTCTTTAACCACTGAACCTCTGCTTTGCCAAGCATAATGTCTTTCTCTGAGAACTGGCCCCTCCTGACAAAATGTTCAAATATATGAGACTTGCTCAAAGCACATTTCATCATCCTTATATCTAAGTAAGGAGTAGAAAGTCTTCCGGCAGTCTATGGTATATTCATTCTTCTTTGCCAAAACAGTAATTTAAATGTGTCAAATCTTCAGTCTTCCATCTTCATTGCCCAACTTTCACAAACATATGTCGTTGTTGTTAGGTACCATGGAGTCATCTACAACTCATGGATACCCTGTGAACAAGAAATTGCAACCTTGCCATATCCTGTGCCATCTTCATAATCTCACTATCCTCAAAGCCACTATTTCAGGCACTATGTCAATCCATATCCTTGAGGGTGATGCCTTGTTATATGGGCTGCCACTTCCTGAAAATATACCCAAAGTATGTGAGATGACATTTCATTGTTTTGCCTCTAAGGACCCTGCTTGTACAGTCTCCAAAACAGATTTGTTTGTTCTTTTGTCAGTCCAAATACTCTTCACTAACATCACAATTTAAAGGTATCTATTGTATTCCAGTCCTCTTTATTCATTGTTTGACTTTTACATGCCAATTAAAATACCATTATTTGTATCAGGCACACCTTAGTCTTTAAACTGACATCCTTGCTCTTTAGCTCTTTAAAGAGGTCTTTGATAGCAGCTTTCCCCCAAAACAATATATGTTTTCATTTCTTGATTGCTGTTACCATGAATGTTGTTTGTGGATATGAGGTGATTAAAAATTACATTTTTGAGTGAGGCACACTCTAGTCCTACAGTGATATTTTTGCTTTTATCACTCTTATGAGGTCTTTTACAACAGACTTGTCCGGTGCAATGTGTCATTTGATTTTTGACTGCTGCTTCCATGCATGCTTCCATGATGGTCTGAATTCAAGTAAAATGAAATTCTTTATAGTTTCACTCTTTCTTCATTTTACATGACCTTGCTCATTGGTCCAATTCAAAGACATTTCTTTCATGTTGTGATCCAATCCATACTGAAGGCTGTAGTCCTTGAGCATCAGCAGTAAATGCTGTGAGTCTTCTTCATTTTCAGCAAAAAATGCTATGTCATCTGCATATTGTAGGTTGTTGATAAGTTTGTTGGGTGTTTTGGTTCCCCCCCCCAATCCTGATGCCATATTCTTCTTCATATAATTCAATTTCTCAGATTATTAACTTGGCATAAATACTGAATGAGTATGGAAAGATAAAACCCTGACATAACACATCATTACAGAAGATTGACTTATGAGGAAGAATGTGGCATCAGGATTGACGGAAGACTCACAACAAACTGTGCTGTGCAGATAACACAACCTTCATTGCCGAAACTGAAGAGGACCTGAAGCATTTGCTGAAGAAGGTCAAGGACTGCAGTCTCCAATATGGATTGAAGTTCAACATCAAGAAAACAAAGGTTCTCACCAGTGGGCCAGTTGACAGCATTATAATAGACAAAGATGTTTAACAATTTCAACTTGTCTCATTCCACAATAAACACTCTTGGCACCAGCAGTCAGGAAATCAAAAGACAAAATACATTAAGTAAATCTGTGTCAGGTACTTCTCCAGAGAACAAAGAGCAATGATATCATTCTAGAGACTAGGGTGCATCTGATCCAAGCTATCATCTTCACAATTACTTTTTATACATCAGAGAGCTAGAAAAATGACTAAGGATAATAGAAGAAGAATCGATGCTTTTGAGTTGTGGTGCTGGCAAACAGTACTGAACATATCATTGACTGCCAAGAGAACAAACAGGTCTGTCTTGAAGAAAATAAAACCAAGTTGTTCCTTGGAGGCAAGAATTTTGAAGCTCCATCTCACATACTTGGAGCACATGGTCAGGAGGGACCAGTCCTTAGAGAGGGACATCATTCATGGAAGGATAAAGGGACAGAGCAGGAAAGAAAAACCCTGGATGAGAAGGATTGATACAGTTACTGCTGTAATGAGGATAGGTGTGTCACAGATGGTGAGAATGGTTCATGGCAGAGCAGGGTTCAGAACTATTGTGTATAGGGTTACTATGAGTTGCAGGTGTCAAGATTGCACATAACAAAAACAACAAATATTTCCTTTGTATTATTTGAACAGTTGTTTCTAGCTCTATATATAGATTTAAAATGAGCACAATTAAGTGTTCTGGAGTTCTCATTTTTTTCAATGTTACTCATAATTTGTCATCAACCATATATTTGAACGCCTTTGCATAGTCAACAATGCACAGGTAAACAAACACCTATATATCCTTCCAAAAAGAGAAAGAGCAAAAAACCTTCAATGAAAGCCACATACTACCTGTTTACTCAATGTTATTTGAGAACTTCCTGTAAGAGAGAATCTCTCTGACCACAGAGGTCTAATTACAAATGTAAGCAACCCAGAAGGCACAGATCACACTGAAGGCAGATTGATCACGTGACTTTTTCTTTACTAGGTTAGTTCAACCCACTGCCAGTATAGACATAGCTTACACATGATTAAATTTAAAAGAAGCTGCCAGGAGGACTGTGAAATCTTCACATCCTAAAATTAGGAGAGGCAACCACTTGGCTTAGACGGTTTATGAAGGCAAAGGTTTGGCCAGGTCAGTGAAGCTTCTAAATGTCATTACAAGTAACCATGCCAGACTATAATGTTTCCAACAGCCTTCAGCAAAACAAGCAAAACTATGAGCAAAAGGACATGATTATTTTATGTTAAATTAATGCCATTTTCATTATATATAGATTTTATTTGTTATATAATTCCATTTATTTGTAACACTATGTTGTTGATAGGAGCTGGAAATTATTTCTGAAATGTCTTCACTAAGAAAAAGATCAAGTAAGCAGCCCGTATCGCTCCTAATGTCTTTTTAAAAATTGTAATGGGTCTTAAAATCAAAAAAGTCTATGAATCACTGGACTAGATAATCTTCATTCAATAAATATTCATTAACCAATTGGTTCTTATGTTATGAAAAGAGAAATAATAACTTTTTCCACAGAGTAATGAAAATAATAAAATCCACTAATACCTGTTGTGTACAAAACCATGCTAAGTGTCTTATGTACATTATTTTACTTAATTCTTGCCATAAACCTAAGTCCACCCAATTAAAAGTTGGAATAGAGATTAGCAGCTGGTCACCTGATTCTGTTAGAAGTTTCTATAATTGGCCTGACTTTTAATCTTCTAAGAAAAAAATCTATACTTGAAAGCAGCAACACAAGCTGATATTGTACAGCAATGTTCAATGCAGCACTTTTTGCAATAGCCAAAAGGTAGGAACAACTTACATGTCTATTAACAGATGAAAGGATAAACAAAATGTGATATATGCCTACAATGGCATATTTCTCAGACACAGGGAGAAATAAAGTTCTGATATTTGTTGTAAGATAGATCACCTTGAAAACAACCTTGGGTGAAATAACTCAGTCCCAAAGTGACAAATATTGCAAGATTCTACATATATGACATGTTCTAAGATATGGGAGACCAAAGTTGGCAAGGAAAGAGACACACACTGGCTAGAGAGCTCTGAGTTTTTAATAGACAATGGTATGCTTTGGGAACACGAAAGGGTAATGGCTGAGCCACATTATGAAGAGAACTAACACTCATGAATTTACAGAAGAAGAATGTTGACACGGGAGATTTATTAGTTACATAATATATTTACCAAAGCTGAAAACTAAAGCAAACTATTGATACTATCTCCAAGGAGATGATTTTGTTCCAGAGAAGCATTTTTTCATTCATTGTTATTATTGACTTATTGTTCTTGTTGTTGTTGTTATTGTTCATAAACTTTTCCATTCGTTGTTCTTTTATGAAAACAAAGAGTAGTATCAAGGTGGGCACAGAGTGGTGATTGAAAACAAACAAACAAACAGCAATGGAGTGGCTGTTAGAAGCATCAGGGGAAGTTTTGCCATAGCAACACCTCTAATCGTGTAGTTTTCAGAATTAATCAGAGACCACTTGTTCAGATGACCTAATTTCCTTGGCTCCACAATCCAATCATATCTCCATCTAGTTAACATAGGGTGTGTTTCAGGGTCCCTGATTCGGCAGGCAATTCTGCATACGCAGAAGAACTAAACGGGGTGTGAACAGGAATTAACATCTAGCTAATGGTGATGCCTAATTATAGAATGGAGAAAATAATGCACCCTTTGCTTTTGATGGAGCCACTTTAATCTAAATTCTGAATTCAAACTGGATAGAAAACTCAATTGCAATGGAAAAGAATTGTAAGCAGGCCCTTTTTCTTTTTTCAGATTTGAAAGAGGAAAAGTAACAATTTCAAGAGATGGCACTCTTTAAAGGAAAGGAGAAATAAGTTTGGATCTGAGGGGCTAGAAAGGAACTCACACGAGAAGGTGATGCCTGGCACTGAGGGAGTATCTGTCCCAGAAGGACTGAGGTCAGACCAGTGGTAGGTAAGCCGGGGAGAGTGGACCAGCCTACAGGGACAGTTTTCAGCAGACAACAAACCAAAATCAAGTCTACTGCTGTCAAATCAAAATGAGGCAACCCTCCTTTAGGTTTTCAAGGCTGTAAATCTGAAGAGGAGCAGGCTGCTTCATCTTTTCTCTGCACAGCAGTGGGTAGATTTGAGCTGAAGACCTTTCCACTAGCAGCCCAGTGCATAATGCACAAACCACTAAGGCTCCTAGTGCAGAAGGAGCAGAAAGCAGCGGTAATAATGGTGAGGAGAGCTCTCCCCAATCCCATGGGGAAGTCGTGGGTAGCCTGGGGCAGTTTGGGCAATTCAATTTGAGATTCACTCATTCACTCAAGCCATTATCCTCAAAACAGAACTGGCTCATGGCTGACTGTGCAGGAGATTGCCCTTGCTTCTCCCCCAGAGCTGCTGGTGAATTCCAACAGCCAGAGAGACGCTGCCATTGAGTACAAATTCCTAGAGTAGGCCACCACAGCTCTCCCACCCTCTGTGGAAATCTGTCCCGTTGGGACAGTGTGTATAAACCAGTTGGAAAAGAGAACACAAAAGAGAAGTGATAGATTTGGTCTTCATCTAGCATAGGGAGTTCTACATTGATTGTAATTTTTAATTGGTAAAACATGCACCTGTATTTGTACCCTTAGCTTCCAAGTTGTTATGGTAAATGGGGGGGAAAGACACAAGCGAGAACCTTCTGTGTGAAAATCATCAACTCTGAAGTCTGTACAATTTCTCTTAGAGAGGCAGTGTTGGGAGGTGGTTAAGAGCATGGACCTGCGCCAGGCTGCCTGGGTTTGAACCCCAGCCCTGCCATTTGCCAGCTGTGGAAAGCAAATTACTTTCTCTCTATGTGCCTCATCTGTCAAATGAATATAATGATAATGTCTTCCTGTAGGAGCTATGATAAATAATGACGATGCGTTGAGAATTGTGCCATGCACAAAATAATATGCTATTATTGTCAGCTCCAGCCCCAATCTTTTCTGGAACAGGCTACTAAGATTCAGAAGTAAATCTCCCATAGTCACAAATGTATTTACTCTGGCCACTCTTAAGTAGCATATTTGGGTGATCCAGGGGCTGGTTACCCAAAAAGTAAAGTAAATTTGTGCTTACTGAGTATGTCCTGCTAGGAATTGCAGATGTGAAAAGATTCTCTGAGGCTATAGGAAAGTGCTGTGAGGTTAAGAGGGAAACAGACACCAGACCTGCCTAAAAACAGAATCTGTGATGTAGTGACAAATATGAAATCGTTACAGATTAGTTAGCAAGCATAAATAAACATGTGTTTACCTTGTTTACCGGGTAATCTAGCACTTTGATGACTGCTCTCCTGAGTAATCCTGGTTATACACTGAAAACTTTGCATCAAAGACAAAGTCACCCTATGAAAATGAAGTTCTGTGATGTGGAAGCAGCAGAATGAGAACCTAACCATGGAAGAGTTTTTTGGTTTTTTGGGTTTGTTTTTTTTTCTCCTGGAAGAGAGCAAAGCTAGCATTCCAAATGCAAGTGTCTGGTACGAGAATTTGCTAATAGTTAAGGAAGCATCCGTTAGTTTGTGTATGACTATTGTATAAAGCAAGGTTTCTCTAGTAATGTATGAATTCAGTGGTCGGGAATTTTCCAGGCAGAATCTCCAGTCTCTAGAGGAATTCCAGCAGTGCAGATGTGGCCTGCGTAGACCTCATCTCATCAACTGACGGTTTGTCCTGATATTTACAGAAAGGAGTTCTGAATAATAATCTAAGATTGCATTTGTAGAGCATATCTCTCAAAGGAATTCCGTGTTCTTGGCAGTCATTATTTAATTAATCCTCGCACCGTCTCTGTGCGACACAGAGCAGGCAGGTGTAATTATCTCTGTTTTGCAGATTACATGACTTGGAGTTATGCCTGGCTATAAGGTGCCTTAGAAAGAGATGTTCCACTCTGATAATGGGATTGACTTGGTTCCCATTCTTTCTGGTAAATCTTAGACTTCATGTGTCTCTAGGGAACCCTAAGTGAACATCACGAATGATGCACATCCTATTAATAGTCTTCCTCACTTTTCCTGACAGGCTTTCCTCAGTATCTACGAATGATATTTCATCACTATATTGAACAGTCTGTGCCAAGCAGGCAGGAAACAAAGCCACGACCGCGATTATCAGGTTGGGTCTCCAGAGGACAGAGCCAATGCTCATTCTACTCTCTACACTAAAGATGTTCACCTGACGTCGTTGTATAAACTGCAGAGATCTTTACTGATTGACTGAATAATGGATTAATAAAGGCGAAAATGTCACAGAGCTCAGCCTGCACCCTTACCTCAGGAGGTAGATCTGAACAGGACGGAGATTAATTGGAAGGATAGAAATTGATTTTCCCTTGAGAAGAGACGGGCTGACAAAGACGGTGGTGAGAATAATAAAAGGACAGCAACCGTAACCAAAATGCACGGGGCTTACATGGCATTCTGAGTCCTGTTCTAAGCATTTTCAATTCATTAACTCATTTAATCTTCACAACTCAGATAAGAATCAGAGGGTTCGTGTGGTGGTGGTGGTGGTGGTGGTGTTTTATTTGTTTGTTCTTTCCAGTGAGGAACTGACACACAGAGAAGTTCAATGAGCTGCTGAAGATTTCTCAGATAAAAAAAGTGCCACAGGTGGAATATGAATGCAGGTATCTGGGCTTTAAAGATGGCTGGCTTACCCACAAGGCTATAAAGAAAGCAAGAGGAAATGCTTGGAAAATCATTTTCTCCTCTTGGAGCCTCCCCTAAATTATTATCCCAATGGTCTTTCGTCCCTTGGCCAATCTTGCTTGTGACTGCTAGAGGTATGGCCAGTGTGTCCACTGAGCAACAGAAATAACAATACAACAGCAAGTGTTGAAGGACTGAAAGCTTTCTGGGCTTGCCTAAGTTCCCCAGCATGCCATTCCAGTTACTCACGAATCAATGCCTGAAAATGCATCATGGTGTGCTGACAGGGACACACACTCATCATTTATGGAGATCAAGATACTCAGTTTATCCTTCAAGCAAGTCAGAAGAAGGTAAGAGTTGAGTTGGGGCAGGAGGACGGAGGGACCTGGGGGTGTGGAGAGAATCTGAAGTTATCAGGGAAACATTTATTTTTAAAACACTTCTCATATGCTCCAGAGGACCAAGGTCAAGTGGCTCCTACAAGCATTTGTACGCAAAAACTACAAGCCTCAGCAAAAGCTTGGAGTTATCTGACAATCCCTAGAACTCTGCCGAATCCCTCAGCAGCAGTGACTTAAATCAAGCCCCATAGGTAATGTCAGTCGGTGGCTGCTTTTGTGCAATTTGGAAAACTCCCACCACTCTCCTAGGGCAAAAATGTTTCTGTACAACCAGTTTCCATTTCTGCTTTATCTTTAAATTCAAACAACATAAACTGGCATGCCATGTGCCAATTTGTGCATTACCCTTAGGTATTAGGAACAAAACAATTGAATGTCAACAAAGCCTAATCTTACTCAGGCTGCCTTTGCTTGCCCAGTTTCCCTAGAGACTGTCCCATTTCACGCTCATTCCCGTCTCCCAGTTCAAGCGGCAGAAGCCCTGGCCCCACCCTAACCACAAATCTATCCACTAGCAGGGCCTCCATACATCCCTGCCAAAAAAGGCTCCCCTTCCTCCTGACCAGGATCCTGAGCCTGGGGGAAAAGACTGAGTTCCTTTCGATCGCTACCCAGATCCATGTTGACTGCAGCAGTCTCTCTAGATCCTGGAGCCTTGACTTGTTCTTGACAGTGTCGTTCCTCAAGTACTGAAGCTCAATGATATTTCTGAGGCCTGTATGAGTTGTTGACTAATGTCGGAACTGAGGGCATTATAGTAAAGAAGTTGGACAACGCCCTTGCCCTTATAAATGTAAGGGAGGTGATTAAGTGTTATGGATTGAACTGTGTCTCACAAAAGGATCTGGTTAACCACTAATCTTTATGAGGAGGAGTGTGACATTGATATTGGAAGAAGACTCATCACCTGAGTTATGCAAGTTGCTTAACATTAAATCTTAAACCTTGCTTGCCAAAACTGGGGAGGACCTGAAGCATTTGCTGCAGAAAGTAAGGACTGTAGTCTTCAATAAGGATTGAAGCTCAACATAAAGAAGACAAAGATTCTCACCACTGGGCCAATTGACAGCACCACATTGAATGGAGAAGAGATTGAGGTTGTTCACAATTATAGCTTTCTCAGCTCTACAATCAACATTCTTGGCACCAATAGTCAGGAAAGCAAAAGATTAATTGCATTGAGGAAGTCTGCTGTACAGGACCTCTCTATAGTGTCAAAGAGCAATGATGTCAGCCTAGAGACTAAGGTGTGCCTGACCCAGGTCATTGTCTTTGCAATTACTTGCTGTGCTTCAGAGAGCTGGACAATAACTAAGGATGATAGAAGAAGAATTAATCCGTTTGAGTTGTGATGCTAAAGAACAGTATTGAACATACTACAAGTCCCCAGGGGAATAAATAGGTCTGTCTTGAGGAGGGTACAACTGAATTTCTACTTGGAGGCTCTGTCTCATATGTTTTGGGCACATGGCCAAAGGGACCAGTACTTGGAGAAGGACATGATGCTTGCAAGGGTAGAGGAGCAGGAAAGAAAGACCCTGGATGAGATGGATTGAATGATAAGTGGGGTGATGGGATTAGGTGTGTCAGTCACTGAAACTGGCTCAGGATAGGGCAGGGTTCAGAGCTACTGTACATAGGGTCGCTATAAGTCACAGGTACATAACAACAAGTCCTAATAACCATACCTGTGCATGTGATCTTGCGTAGGAAATAAGTTTTTATTTGTTTATTTGCAGATGTTACCAGTTAAGATAAAAATGTCCTAGTGAGGGAGCTCTGGTGGTCTAGTGGCAAGAAGCTGCACTGCAATCCATAAGTCTTGGGATTCAAATTCACCAGATGCTCTTCTGTGAAGGAGGGGTAATCTTCTCCTGTGCCAGTTGGATCCTATTCAATGGTACACAACAAGGAAAAAAAGTCCTAGTAGACTCACTGACTGTCATTTCATGGAATAGGAGCCAACTCAAAGCTGACCCGCTACAGGGTTCCTGAGGCTGTAACTTGAACAGGAGGAGATTGCCCATCTTTCTCATAGACTATGCCACCAGAGCTCCCAGACTCGGGAAAGACGAGAATAGAAAGGAAAACAGAGTAACACACAGAGGAAGGAGGCAGGCAAGGTTTCCTCGAGAGCAAACCAATACCAGGGGTTGCCGTCAGCCACCACACACTAGGAGAGAAGTCAAGGCTATTTCCACTTTGAGAGCTCAGAGCTTCAGAGGAAATCAATACAGCCGATGCTCTGGATTCCAACTTGTAGCCTCCAGAAATGTGAAAAAATAAATTTTAGTTCTTTAAAGCTTTTCACTTTATGGTGTTTTGTTATGTCTGCCCCAGGACGCTAAAGTAATACTAGTAACAGGTAGATACTACAACTTCAGGGAGAAGTGTATAATGCTAGAAGAAACAGCAAGCAGGAGATGGCGATGCTGTTGAGAGTAACAACATCGTCTCCTGCACCCCACATAGGGTTGACCCCATAGAGCACAGGGCCCAGTAGAAAATGAAAATGCTAGGCCCCTTGTTGAGAGAATTAGGAATTTCACAATGGACTCAGTAGAACATGTTGTGTAGTGAATGTTGTCAGTCCATGAAGTCAGTGAGACCAAACCCTCAAGCCTTTGTTGCTATGAATGGGCTCAGTTCATCTGGTGCTTTACTGCTGATTAGCAACCTCTGATCTGCCTGCTTACCTCAGTGACAACTCAGGTTCACAGAGACCACTGAGCCCTAAACCTATTCTCTCTTCCCCTCCCTACCAGTTCTATAGTTTGGGGTTGAGGGTGGCAGTCCATTTTCAAGTACTGGATTATTCTTCCTCATTCTCCGTGGCACCTATCACTATCCATGCTTCTCTCCTGACTCCATTCTCACCCACTGCTTCTCCATCCTGGTCCTGCTATCAGCAGGAAGATTATGTCAATGGCTAAAACTGTTATTGGTATTTGGCCTTTTCTTCAGAACCTCTGGGCATATTCTTCTAAATAACACTTAGGGAGAATGATCAAAGGAATCCCCACAATGAGAATACAGCTACAAGTAAATAACCAGCCAGTCCATTCGAGAAACACTATCAGTGCACCACAACGTAACTATCAAGAAGATGCTGGTACTGAGTGCTTTGTGGGCTCTTTAAACTGCAAGCAAAAAGCATCTCCGTGGCCAGGTTTAAATGCCACGTTCATCCCGTCTCGTCTCTGCTCCTGTTCCTGTGTGAGATGAAGGGGAGGGTATGATTGAATATGTGTTTGTTGAATCAGCTTCTGTAACAAGAGAGATAACAAATGTGACTCAGAAGGTGAAAGGAGTAGGTCTTACAAATAGAAGGCAGCATCATACTTTTTATTCCCCCTCCTGTGGATGGAACATAGAGCTGCGTCACGTGGAAAGGATCAGGGTTGGTAAGCTTCTTTAGAGCATAGAAATGAGGCCGATAAGGACTCATGCCTGGACTCATTATTTCATATGTAGGAAGAAGAGAATTGCTAGTTTTGTAATGAAGGGGATTAAAAATGTGCTTTCAGAACCATGTGGGCTCTTTTTTACTTTCTACTGCAGTAGGAAGGGAGAGAGATTAACTTGTTCCTGTCTTCCCACCATATTAGGAACTATGGGGGGGAAGTCCAAATTTTATGAGTTTAAATGACTTAACCATACTTAGATCATCTCAGGTAATGACTTATTCTTTTGATAAAAAGGGGAATTAAAGCTTGAAATGTATGCCAAAATAGAAAAATCTGTTATCCAAGGCATAGCTTCACTGTTTAAGTCAAGACAGCAACCGTGGAGAAGTCTGAGCTTCATTCAGGTCTGTGATACCCTCCAGACCAAGGATGTTGGATGTGATGACTTCCGGCAGGCCCAGGAAGAGCATGAGCTGAGGTAGCGGGGGCTGCCTGCACGCTGGGGCCTCTGCCCACTGTCCACATGCCCGCTGGCAGCACTCATGCTTCTTTTCATGGCTAGGGTTTTCCGTTTGTTTTGATTTTACATTCTGTCTCTTAGCCCAGTCTGTCTATGTAATCCTTGATCCCAGAGCTCCACTCACTTTCATCCTTTTTCTGAGAGGGGATCTTTCTGAGACTATCCTTGTTCTCTGCTTGCAACTAGTCTCCTGTGGCCTTCAGATCCATCCTGTGGGTATTACCTAGGGCAGGGGACTTCCTCTCTTCATTGCTTCCAAACAGCACCATTTCCGTCTTCCTCCCTTCCTTCTAGTTCTTCCACACAGTCCTGCCACTCATGGGTTTAGCTACTAACAAATGTGTTGTTGTTGTTGTTGTTGTTAGGTGCTGTTGTGTCCACTACAACTCCTAGCAACCTCATGAACGTTGCCTTATCCTGAACCATCCACATCATCACAGGCATGCTCGAACTCATTGTTATGGTCACTTTGTCAGTCTTGCTAAACGTCTTCTTTTCTTCATCTGACCCGTTACATTTCCCAGCATGATTTTTTTTCCATGTTGGCTTATATGAGACACACCTTAGTCTTTAAACTTACATCCTTGCTCTTTGGCTTTTTGGAGAGGTCTCTGGCAGCAGATTTTCCCACATGTTACATGATTTCCTGATGCTGTTACAATAGGTGCTGATGTTATATCCAAGCAAAAGATAATTGTTAACAAATTAAATCTTTCCCCTATACATCATGATGCTGTCAGTGGTGAGAATTTTTGTTTTCTTGATGTTGAGATATAATCCATATTGAATGCTGTAATCTTTGATCTTCTTCAGGAAGAGTTCAAGTTCTTTTCACTTTCTGCAAGCCAGGTTATGCCGTCTGCAAAATGCAGGGTATTAATGAGTCGTCCTCTGATCTTGATGCCATACTCCTCTTCATAAAGTCCAGCTTCTTAAGAATTAAATTCCAAATTATGAATTCCAGCTCCATATGAATTAAAGCTCAACAAGGAAACAAAGATTCTCATTGCTGGGCCAATTGGTAGCATCATGACAGATGGAGAAGAGATTGAGGTTTTTAACAATTTCATCTTGCTTGGACCCACAATTAACACTCTTGGCATCATCAGTCAGGAAATCAAAAGATGAGTTGCTTTAGGAAAGTGTGCTCTCAAGGACCTCTCCAGAGTGCTAAAGAGCAATTATTTCTTTCTAGAGACTAAGATGTGCCTGACCAAGGCCACTGTCTTCTCAATTGCTTACTATGCATCTGAGAGTTGGACAATAACTAAAGATGACAGAAGAACAATCAAAGTGTTTGAGTTCTGGTGCTGGAGAAGGGTACTGAACATACCATCCATGGACCACCAAGAAAACAAACAGGTCTGTCCTGGGGAGGTTGAAATCAAGCTGCTTCTTGGATGCATCAAGTTTGAGACTCCATCTCACATACTTTGAGCATGTGGCCAGGAGGGGCTTGTCTTTGGAGAAGGATAGCATGCTTGGAAGGGTAGAGGGACAGTGCAGGAGAGAAAGACTCCAGATGAGATGGATTGACACAGTGACTTGGATAATGAGTGTAGATGTGTCAAAGATAGTGAGGTTGGCTCAAAAAAGAGCAGAGTTCAGAACTATTGTGCATAGGGTTGCTATAAGTCGTAGTCAAGTTGACAGCACATAACAACAAGAAAAAACTCAAATTGAAACTGAAGAAAATGAAAATAAATCTATGGAACCAAAATATGTCCTTGGTTCTATCCAACCTGAATTGAAAGACCATCTCAAGAACAGTTGTGAGTCATTGAACACTAACGACTAAAGATCATATGAGTTGTGGAACATCAATGTTATCAGCCTTTAAGAAATCAAAAGATCATTACAAAGACATAGGATGGGGAAAGAAAGACTATTAAAACAGATGGCACAAAAGACTGAATATTTTATTAGAAAATTTTGTTATTGTTGAATTATATCAAGTCACAACTGACCCATAGCTGACTCTCTAGTGGGTTTTCAGTTAACTATATGAGGGGAGATTGCCCCTCCATCCCCTGTGGAGAAGATGTATTTGAACTGCCATGTTGTTGTTGTTGTTGTTATGTGCCGTCGAGTCTCTTGCAACTCATAGCGACCCCCTGTACAACAGCCCTAAACTCTATTCTGTCCTTTGCCAATCACATTGTCTCCAACACATTCATCCCAATTACCCCAGTCACCGAATCAATCCACCTCCTAGAGGGCCTTCCCCTCCTGTGCCTGCCCTCCACCCTCCCAAGCATGATGTCCTTCTCCAAGGACCGGTCCCTCCTTACAACATGACCAAAGTATGCAGCCTGGTTTAACCCTCTCCAGGATGAATCTGTTTGTTTTCTTAGCAGTACCCTCGATACTCTTCTCCAGCACCACAGCTCAAAGGCATCAATTCTCCTTCTATCCTCCTTAGTCATTTTCCAACTCTCTGATGCATAACAAGTTATTGTCAAGGCCATGGCCTGTATCAGACACACCTTAGTCTCCAGAGAGACACTATCATAGAAAGACCAAAACAAAGGGAGTAAATGCTGAAGTAAAAGAGGTAAACGGAAGATTTCAAAGGGCAAATGAAGAAGATAAAGCAAAATATTATAATGTAATGTGCAAAGAGGTGGAGTCAGAAAACCAAAAGGGAAGGACATACTCAGTATTTCTCAAACTGAAAGAAGTATAAAATCAAGCCACAAGTTGCAGTTCTGAAGAATTCTATGAGCAAAATCTGCAATGAAGCAGAAAGCATCAAAAGAAAATGGGAAGAATACACAGAGTCACTCTCTCAAAAGAGTTGGTTTACCTTGAACCATTTTAGGAAGCAGCACATGATCAAGAATCAAAAGTACTGAAGGAAGAAGTTCAAAATTTACTGAAGACTAAAAAAATTTCTGCATATAGATTGAAAAGGTATGGAGATAGGACACATCCCTGATGTACACCCTTCCCAATTCTGAACCATGCAACGTTTTCTTGCTCTGTTCTGATGACTGCCTCCTGGTCCAAGTATAGGTTTTGCATTAGCACAATCAAGTGTTCTGGGATTACCATTCTTCTCAGAGTTAGCCATAGTTTGTTGTGATCCACACAGTCAAACGCCATTGCATAATCAATGAAACACAGTTAGACATTTCTCTGGTATTCCCTGCTTTCATCTAGGATCCATCTAACATTAGCTATAATATCTTTAGTACCACGACCTCTTCCAAGCCTGCACTTCAGGCAGTTTTTCTGTTGATGTGCTGTTCCAGTCATTTCTGGATAATCTTCAGCAGAATCTTTCTTTAATGTGATATTAATGATCTTGTTTGGTAATTTCCATACTCTGTAGAATCACCTTTCTTTAGAATGGGAACAAATATATATCTCTTGGTGAGCATATCCAGGGCAGCATCTATTAGTTGAAATATATCAACTGGTATACCATCAATTCCTGGGGCCTTGTTTTTTACCAATTCTTCCAAAGCAGCTTGAACTTCCTCCTTCATCACCATAAACTCTTGCTTTTAAGTTGTTTGATGAAATTTTTCTGTGTCCACCAATTCCTTTCAGTACAATGACTCTGTATACTCTTTCCATCTTCTTTTAATGCTTCCTGGATTATTTAATATTCTACCCAAAGCATCCTTCAGTGTTGCAATTTGAGCTTAAGAAAAGCTGAGCGAGTTTGGCCCCTTTGATTTTCTGATTCCAGCTATTTGCACATGTGCATCAGGATTGGTGGAAGATTTCTTACCAACCTGCACTGTGCAGATGAGACAACCCTGCTTGCTGAAATTGAGAAGGACCTCAAGTGCTTGCTGCAGAAGGTCAAGGACTCCAGCCTTCAATATGCATTGAAGCTCAACATCAAGAAAACAAAGATTTTCACCACTGGGCCAATTGGCAGCATCAGGATAGATGGTGAAGGGCGTGCAATTGTTCACAGCTATAGTTTGCTTGGCTCTGTAGTTAACACTCTTAGCAACAGCAGCCAAGAAATTAAAAGACACATTGCAATGGGAAAGTCTACTGTTAGAGACCTCTCCAAAGTACTGAAGAGCAACAGTGTCAGTCTGGAGACTAGGGTGCATCTGATACAGGCCATGGTCTTTGCAATCACTTGCTATGTCTCAGAGAGCTGGACAATGACTAGGGATGATAGAAGGAGATTTGATGCCTTTGAGCTGTGGTGTTGGAGAAGAGTACTGAATGTACCATGGACTGCTAAGAGAATGAACAGGTTCATCCTGGAAAGGGTTAAACCAGACTGCTCCTTGGAGGCAAGGATTCTGAAGCTTCATCTGACATACTTTAGACATGTTGCAAGGAAGGACCAGTCCTTGGAGAGGGACATTATATTTGGGAGGATGGAGGGACAGCGCAGGAGAGGAAGACCCTCAATGAGATGGATTGATTCAGTGATTGAGGTAATGAGGGTAGGTGTGTCAGAGACAGTGAGATTGGCACAAGATAGAGCAGATTTTAGGACTGTCATACATAGGGTCACTATGAGTCACAGATGATTCGATGGTACATAACAACAACAACAACATGGCAATAAATAAGGCTGCAGGAATGAATGGGATACCAATTGAAGTGTTTCAGGAAACATATGCAACCCTGGACATGCTTGCTAGTGTCTGTCAACAAATCTAGAAGACAATTACACTGCCAAATGACTGGAAGTGATAAATATTTGTGCTCATTCTCAAAAATTATTGATCCAACAGAATATGTATATTATAGAATAATATGATTAATATCATATGCAAGTAAAATCTTAATGAATTTTATCCAAAAACAGCACAACAGAGAACTGCCAGTAATTCAAGCTGGAGGCAAAGGAGCCCAAGGCATGACATCCCTTGGTGATCTCATTCCTGATGTCAGATGGATCTTGGCTGAAAGTGGAGAATACCAGAATGATCCTTGATTATGCAAAAGCATTTGACTCTAAGATGGAGAGGAATGAAAACCCCTTGGAAAGAACCTTTAATTGTGCTTATGTGAAACCTATGCATAGAATACCAAACATACAAAAAAACAAAACAAAACAAAAAACAGGTAGTCAATCCTTTTGACCCATAATGAGCCATCCCCACATGTGTCAGAGTAAAGTCTGTCAGGAGGTTGATTTTTCAGAAATAAATCACCGTGCTTCTCTTTCAAGGTGCTTCTGAGTGAACTCAAACCTTTTAGTTAACTTTGCAATACTTAACTGTTTGTATCACCAGGGACTCAAAACATGCACAATTTATTGGTGAAATATCTTTGCACAAAACCTGACTAATTATTTTCTTCATCTGTTCTCAGGTTAGTCTTTCTATAGTGTTTCCAAAAAGATAAGATTTTATTTATTAAGCTCTGGATCTTATGAGCAATAGACCATGTTTTTACACAAATAATGTAGGTGTTGTGGTGGTTTTGTGAACCACTCTGTGGTTTTACATAATAGTTTTCCATGTGTGTTTTGCAGATTATGTGCATTTGTACCTTGTTTTCATTGGCCAAATGTGTATGCAAAAATTACAGGCCACAGAACTACTTTGAAACTTATAAAGTGTCATGCAAATATTAGTTATTCTGTTCAATCTCAAGGAATTGTTCTGTAATAGTGGGTGGAAATAAAATAGTCTTAAGTGATTATCTATTTAGGTGGTGGTTGTTCTTCTTGTTGATAAATGGTGTTGAGTCTTCTGTGGCTCATAGCGATCCTATACACAATAACTCTGAACCCTGTCCTATCCTGAGCCAATCTCACTGTCTCCAACACACCTATCCCCATTGCTTCAGTTATTGTGTTAATCCATCTCCTCTAGGGTCTTCCTCTCTTGTGTTGTCCCTCCATCCTCCTAAGCATGATGTCCTCCAGGGACTGGTCCCTGCAGGCAACATGCCCAAAGCATGCCTGCGCTGCACCTACCTTGCCCTGACCTGCCATAGCACCAACATCACTGGGAAGTAGAAAGATAATAAGTGGATAGAAGTGGCCTGAGGCCTGAGCCATCATTTTGGGGTTAATTGGAGGGAGTGGAGAAAAACATACTGATGGGGAAGGGCAAGGTCAGGAAATGGTGGGCGATGCTGGTGGGACAGAGAGCTGGAGACACGACCACAACAATGCATGCACCAGATGGGGAGGGGGGACCAACACCTAATCTGTTAGCTGTGTAACCAGGAAGGGTCTTTCATTTGTTCTTTCAGTAGAATTACGTTGGTCAGATATTATGATAGAGCTGAGCATCCAAAGACAGGATGACTAGGAAGGAGGATTAGCCATCCTCTTCTGAAACAATAGGCCTTCAAAAACCCTATGTCCAATAGAGCACACTCAGATTAGACTAGCAGATATGGTGCCAGAGGCTGAGCCTTCTGATTGGGAAACACAAAGGAGGAGGAACAGTTGCAAGCAGGCACTAGTGATTGGATTGTGGAATATGAGAAGTATGAATGTAGGAAAATTGGACATTGTTAAAGAAGAAATAGAATACATAAAGATTGACCTACTAGGCATTGGTGAAATGAGATGGTCTGACATGAGACACTTTGAATCAAATGATTTACTACTCCAGGAATCAAAAGTTTGGGAAATATGGAGTCCCATTCATAGTTAAAAAGATCATTTCTAGATCTATCTTGAAATAAAATGTTGTGAGTGATAGGATACTATCTATTTGCATACAAGGAAGACCTGTTAATTTCATTATCATTTTAACAACTAAAGCCAAAGAGGAGCAAATTGGTGTTTTCTATCAACTTTTGCAGTTGGAAGGGAGCTCTGGTGGCCTAGTGGCAAGACACTGCACTGCAAACCCAGAGGTACGCGGTTCAAATCCACCAGATGCTCTGCTGGAGAAGGAGGGGGCAATCTCCTCCTGTACCAGTCAGATCTGATTTGATGGTACACGTAAAAATAATATAATAAAAATAAAATAAATAAATAAATAAAAAACTTTTGCAGTTGGAAATGAACAAAACTATGATGGATTAATAACAATGGGTGGCTGGAATGCAAAAGTTGAGAACAAGAAAGAAGGGTCAGTAGTTGGAAAATATAGACTTGGTGACAGATGTGAGGTGGAGATCAAATAATAGAATTTTGTACAATCAATGATTTGTTGCAAAGACCTTTTATAAGAATTGAAATGGCACCGATACACATAGACCTCACCTGACAGTCTACACAGGAATCAGATTGAAAATATTAGAATTTGTTGTTCCGAGGTACCTTCAAATCAATGATGACGTGTAGCAACTCTGACTAACGGATGTGAGCCGTGCCCTACTACACCGTCCGTAGGATCTCAGATATGCTTGAGCCCATTATTATGGTCGTGTGTCAGTCATCGTGTGGAGTCAGTCCAGCTAGTTGAGGATCCTCCTCTTAGGTTTTGGCTTATGTTTTCTAAAAGCAAACTTGAAAGAAAACGTCATTTAATATCTTAACATCCTCCTTAAAAGAGTTCCATTCAGAGTACATGTCTGTTATATGAAATTACCAATTAGTCACCCTGGAGTCCTGCTGATCTCTGACAAGCTATGTGCTAAAAAGTACCTTCCAGACTTATGATGGAATAAAACTCCCAAAACTTTCTAGAGTAATTTCTAACAGAGATCTTTGTTATATACAAAACACATTATGTATAGCTTATTATTTCCAGGGCACTTTTATAAAGAAATACATGTTAGTTGTTATTGTGTTTTTTTTTAAATCATCTTCCCAGTACTGTTTCAATGATTTATCAATTAAACATAACATTTTCAAATATTTTTTATCATTCCATATGTATTAATCCAGTGTAAGACACTATAACAATATAATACTTAATTCTAAATCAAATTCATAGGTTCCTTAGGGAGAACATTAACCTGAAATGAGCCTATTTTATCTACAGTTTGGTTCTACCTCACTCCTATATTATAGTCAGTAACCCATATTAAAAATTGTTCCCATGTTTGTTCAATACTTTGTTAGCTTCTTGTACCTTAAGAATGTCTGAGTAGAACAAATTGAAAAACATTTAGGAGTTTAATTTAGAAAAACTGTTTATTTTTGTTTTGTTTTGTCTTGAAGTACACAGTAAGAATTATTTCAAGAAATATTCATAGACTTACAAGTACTATGTGTGCCAACTAGCTAAAACTATTGTTGGTGTAATAGTTAAGTCAATAGCTACATGTGAAATTAGTTCACACTTAACATTCAGTTGTTAGTATTGTATCATCTTTGCATTTGAAATAGGTTATTTTATGTCACACTTAACCTTGATAAAACGTTAGAAGGTATGTGTTTCTGAGAAAGTATCTGCTAGATTTTATAGTCATTTTCAACCATGTTGCACATTACAATCACCTGGAAGTTTATAAAAACCCAATGTCCAGGCTCCATCTAAATCCAATTAACCTCTAGATAGAGGTTCTCCAAATGTGGTCCCAGACGAGTAACTTCAAGAACTTGTTAGAAATGCAAATTTTCAGGCCCCACACAGGATTTCCAGAGTCATAATTCTGAGGACAACATGGGTATGGAAACACTGGGTCCAGTCAATTGTGTTTTAATGAGGTCTCCAGATAACTCTGGTGCTGAAGCATAAGAAGCACTGTTCTAAGTAACAACACTTGAATATTTTTGATGCTCCTGAGAGCTGTGTAATGAATAAGGATGACAGAAGAAGAATTGATGGCTTTGAGCTGTGATTTTGGAGAAGAGCACTACACATCACATGGACAGCCAAGAGAACAAACAGGTATGTCTTGGAGAAGGTGCAGCCAGCGTGAACTTTGGAGGCTAGAATGATGAGACTGCACCCAACATACTTTGGACATGTTGCTAGGAAGGGCCATTCTTTAGAGAGAGACATGAGGCTGGGAAGGGTGAAGGGTCAGAGAAGGAAATAAAGGCCCTCAACCAGGTGGACTGACGTGGTAAATGCTGGAATGGGCTCTTGTGTTGGGGGTTGTGAGGCTGACACAGGATAGAACAGGGTTCAGATCTTTTGTTCGTAGGATAGTTATATGAGTTGTACTCAACTCAATGGTACCTAATATCAACAAAAATAATGGATTAAAATATGTATCCAGTTTGGCAATAGTGTTATCTGACTCCAGGGGCAAAAAAAGAGAAGTTACTGGAATTAAAAACATCAAACCACTCAAAACTTGTATCTATAAGAAAGAAGGCCCTTATACCCTACGTGTACCTCTGTGAAGAAATTAGTGTAACTTCTTGAGGCCCAGTTTCATGCCTTGAATGGATGATGGGTCAGTCTCCTGTAATGGGACGCTACCTTCTTCTTCTGTATCCTTCAGGTCCAGATGAAGTAATGTGCACAAGAATGAATGAATTCAGAATTGAACTACAGGATTAGGCATATTAAAGTATTACCTGCAAAGAGGGTACTTTAGATAACTCACTCAAAGCACACTGCTGTAGAATAAATTCCAGTGCTTAGCAACCCCCTATCAGGTTTCCAAGGCTGTAAATCTCAATAGGAGGATACTGTTTCTCCAAAGGTGGTTCAAGTCCAGGGGCTGATAATAGGCATGTGGGAAAACAAATACATAAGTAAATTCTAGCACTTAGTTTCTTCATTAGGATTTGAACTCTTGGTCTCTAAGTTAGTAAGGCAACATGCCACCAGATAAAGTTGGAATTTCATGAAAACCTTTTAAATGAACCTTTGACTAACAGAAGGAGTTCTAGATAGCTCGAATGATGAAGAGTCCACCCAAAGGCATCAGGAAAGGTAGGTCTAGCCATCTATGCCTTGAAAATCCTGCTGTTCTCTGACACACATGGAACTGGCAAGGAGTTGGAATCCAAGGCAATTGGTTTGTTTTCAGTCACCTAATATGTGTTCCTGAAATTAATATTCTAAATGATTGTTTCTAAGAACATTTAGATAAATGCATTAAGAATGACAAAGCAATAAATGTTTCTGCTTCATCAAGCATGCTGATTGAATACATCATTTTCAATAATTATTTTAAAACTCTTCACCTAAGGAGTAGCTTTATAAGGAGCTGATACTAGGCATGTGGGAAAATACTGATTTGAGTCAATTCTATAGTCTAAGATGTATACATTCAATTCTTCTTACCAAATATTTTGTGCTTAACTATATTATTTACCCATGGCAGCAGTAGACAAGAGATCGAATAATATATTGCTTAGGGAAAAATTGCTGAAAAGATCAGTTTTGAGGTTTTTTCCCTCAATCTTTTTTATTCATTTTAATGAAGTTTACAGAAACTTCAGGTTTCCAGTCATTCATTGTTGCACTTTTCTCCCTACCCCCGCCCCAATTCACTCTTCTTGAAAAGAAAAAGAAAAACTCTTTCGTTGTTATGCAATCCCTCCCCTGCCCCAAGTCCAGTCCACTATACAGCCTTCACTCTTGTCTTCTGTAATGGCAAGAATACCCATTCATATGTCTCTTTTAAACAGTTCTCTCCCTCATGAAAAGATCAGTTTTAAAAAGCAAAGAGGACTATGGTGTGTCTGACCCAAGCTACAATATTTTCAATCTCCTCTCCTCACATGCATGTGAAAACTAAACAGTAAAAAAAGAATAAAGAAGACAGTAGGAGAATTATGGTGTGGTAAAGAATATTGAATCTATCATGAATTGCTAAAAAACCAAAGAAATGTGTCTCAGAAGTATAACTTTTTTGACATATCATCTAGAGGAACCAGCTTGGTAGAGGGTCCACAAATAAGAAGAAAACTCTCAATAAGACGGATTGGCATAGTGTCTGCAACAAAGAGTTCAAGCATGGCAATATTTGTGAAGATGGTAGAGAGATGTGTTTTGTTGTACATCACGTCATGATGAATAAGTGATGGCGCAGTGATATCTAACAATAAAAGCAAATGTATTTTTTAAAGAGGCATATTCCATGTCCCCAATAGTGTAGTGTTTTTAAAAGAATAAGTGAGAGTTATAATTAGAGAGTGGCACAAAATGTGTGTTTATGTGTGAGGTGTCAGTGGAAATTTACTGTTTTTATGAATGCTGAACATCAAAAAGTATCTCAGAATGTATAAAGCAAGCTTAAAAACAGAGTTGTCTTCGGCATTTAAGCATTAAATGATTTCCCACTGAAATTGCTTCCTTTAGAAAGAAGACTTTCTAGCTACACCCAGAAAAATTAATTTATTTTAAGAATTATTAAAAATAGAGTTATCTCAGAAAACAGTAAGAAAAATATGTTAGACTGAAGTCAGTTCACTGGAGGAAAAGCCTCTAATCGAAACCTCATTAGTCCTCCACCGGAAGGCCACCTCCTCTTATGCACTCCCTTTGCATGTCGATGAGATTCTATTTAGCACATTTGTGTCTGGAAAAGATATCATCTGATATTTAAATTGTCTCTGCTATGTGTCTTCCTGCCACCTCCAATCTATGACTGAGCATCTCTAGGGACAAGAAACCACTGTCTCTGGAGAGTGCTCCTATTTCTGTTCTGAATATAAGAAAATTGCTTTTTGATACTGGCCCTTCATCTATCTTTCTATCACTCATATGCATTATGATTCTAATCCCAAAGCCACATGGACCGTATTTAATTCCTTCTAGTATTTTAAAATTGTTGTTAAGAAAAAAAAATGCTGGAGACAAATGCAAAGTTTTCTGTTCAAGTCTAAAGATCAATCTGTTTATACACAAAATTCAAACGCCATTGTTCCACAGCCCACACACTCTACGTCATTGTGCAGATGAGGAAGTTAAGGCCTAAAGACAATTGAACTAGACCTGACCTCACATTGCCAGTTGTTAGATTAGGGAGGAGCCAAATCATCTTACACCAAATTCTGTCCTCTTTTTATCTCTCCACGCTGCCACATTCTAGTCTGTTATGGTCTACTAAAATTTCAAATTTAATGTCCGATTTACTGCCTCCCACACTATACAATGAATCTTTCTGAATTCATATCCTTTGCCTTCCTTATAAGAATATTATTTCAAAATATATTTTTAGATTATTTTCCTTTTTTTACCTTTTTTTAAAAATTTATTATTAATTTCAGTGAAAATTTACAGCCTTTGGCTTTCCATTCATTCATTGTTGCACTTTTCTACCCTCCCAACCCTCCCCCCAAGTACACTACCCCTTGGAAAAGTAAAAGAAAAATTCTTTCATTGCTTTACAATCCCTATGTATTTCAGCTAACAGATACTGACCTGGATGTGCTCACCTAGTTGTGCCAAGAAATCTGGAGAACAACCACTTGGCCAACTGACTGGAAGAGATCTATATTTGTTCCCATTCCAAAGAAGGGTG
>NW_006399835.1:1789650-1819866 GCF_000299155.1 Elephantulus edwardii | reverse complement strand
TTAGGTTGTTTCCAACTCCTTGCTATTGTGAACAAAGCTGCAATAAACATGGGTGTGCATAGATCTTCTTTAGGTGTTGCTGAAAATGTGCACAGCAAAGAATACACCAATTCAACAAAATTTACATGGAAAATTCACAGCAGTGATTATCTTCTTCAAGTTGTGCAACAATTTCCTTCTTTTTTCTATATTTTATTATTTTTTTAATTTTATACTAACTTACAAAATTCAAATACATTGTTTTAGAGAACAGATTATTTCTATTTTCCTCACCCCCACACCCACCAAATTGTACAATCCCATGATTAATCCTTTCTCTCCCTGCACATCCTCTTCCCTCTGTTTCCAGCCTCTGCCACCCCTCTTGGATCCTTATACTCATTCTACAATAATGGTTTTATACAATATTTATCCTTATGTGACTGAGTTAGTTCACTCAGCATAGTGTTCTCCAGTCCTCCCAAGTTAGGTAATAATTTACAAAATCATTGCTCCTGTGTTCTGCATAGTATTCCATTCTGGGAATGTACCATAATTTCTCAATCCATTAATTTGTGGTTGGAAATTTGGGCTGTTCCCATGTTCTTGCGATGGTGAAGAATGCTGCTATGAACATCCGAGTACAAATCTCAGTTTGTGCCTCAGTTCTCATATTCTCAGGGTATATTCCAAGTGGTGTAATAGCTGGGTTATGTGGAATTTCTATGTTCAGTTTTTGGAGGAAGCACCAAACTGCCTTCCAGATGAACATGAATTTCCTGGCCTCAAAGTTTCTTCCCTAACCTTTCAATTGGTTATTGTCAATCTTATATAAATATACTTTTTAAAAGAGCAGTCTTAAGTTTATTGTGCAGAAAAACTGTACCAAAAGTACAAAATTCACATATGCTGCCTCTCCTCTGACTCGTCGTTTTTCCTACTGTTAGTATATTCTGTTCACCAGCTGTTAACAGCTGATGAAGCATGTTGTTGTTGTTGTTATATGCCATCGAGTTGCCTATGACTCATAGTGACACTATGCAACAACAGCCCTAAACCCTGCTCCTTCCTGTGCCAGGCCTCACTGTCTCCAACACACCCACCCCTATTACTCCAGTCACTGAATCAGTCCACCTCATAGAGGGTCTTCCTCTCCTTCACTGTCCCTCCACCCTCCCAAGCATGACATCTCTGTCCAAGGACTGGTCCCTCCTTGCAACATGTCTAAAATATGTCACATGAAGGTTCAGAATCCTTGCCTCCAAGGAGCAGCCTGGTTTCACCCTCTCCAAAATTAACCTGTTCATTTTCTTAGCAATCCATGGTATATTCAATACTCTTCTCCAGCACCACAGCTCAAAGGCATCAATTCTTCTATCATCCCTAGTCATTGTCCAGCTCTCTAATGCATAGCAGCAAGTAATGGCAAAGACCATGACCTGTATCAGACGCACCTTAGTCTCCCGAGAGACACCATTGCTCTTCAGTACTTTGGAGAGGTCCCTAAAAGCAGACTTTCCCATCGCAATACATTTTTCAATTTCCTGGCTGCTGGTACCAAGAGTGTTGACTGTGGAGCCAAGCAAACTGAATCTGTGAACAATCTCAATCTCTCACCATCCATCCTGATGCTGCCAATTGGCCCAGTGGTGAGAATCTTTGTATTCCTGAGCCTCAATCCATATTGTAAGCTGCAGTTCTTGACCTTCTGCAGCAAGTACTTCAGGTCCTCTTCAGTTTCAGCAAGCAAGGTTGTGTCATCTACATAACGCAGATTGTTGATAGATCTTCCACCAATCTTGACCCCACAATTCTCCTCATAGAGCCCAGCCTCCCAGATAATCTGTTCTCCATATAGGTTGAAAAAGTATGGAGATACGACACATCCCTGGCATACACCCTTCCCAATTTTGAACCATACAGTGTTTTCTTGCTCTTTTCTGGTGACTGCCTCCTAGTCCAAGTATAGGTTTCACATTTGTACAGTCAAGTGTTCTGGGATTCCCATTCTTCGCAGAGTCATCCACAGTTTGTTGTGATCCACACAGTCAAATGCCTCTGCATAGTTAATGAAATACTGATATACGATTGTTCTTTATAGTCCTTAGGACATTATGTTTGTAAAGGTGGAGGGTCAATATTGGAGAGGAACACCCTCAACAAGATGGATTGACATGATGACTCCAACAAATATATGGGTTCAAATGCACTGGAGATAATGAGGATGGTGCAAGAAAGAACAAGGTTCAGATCTCTTAGAGGATCACTGAGTCACAATCACTCAAGGATACATAACAACAACAACAGCAACAGTTTACATTAGCCATCACTGTATTAAACAGGCCTGTGGATTTCGACAAACAGATGCAGATGTCACATGTCTACCAATAAGGTAGCATACAGACAATAATTTAAATGCCCTTTTCTTTTTCTGGGCTACACACATCCACCCCTCCTCTCATTACTCTGAGCCCCAGGCAGCCACTGATCTTTCCACTGTCTATAGTTTTGTCTTTTCCAAAATACCACGTAGTGGTTATACAGCTTTCGCAGACTGACTTATTTCACTTAGCAATATATATTTAAGATTCTGCCATGCCTTTTCCTAGCTTGAAAGCTCATTTCTTTTTTTTATAACTGAATAATTTTCCATGGTATGGCTTGTACCACAGATGTGATTTTTTTCTTAGTACCAGCATCGTGTCTTTTTAATTTATACTAGTATTGGTCTGTGCATTGCTATACAGAGGTAACTCATGGTTGCTGTGATGTTGCAATGTGACACTGATGTGCCAAACATGGTTATGGTTACCTATGGTGGGCAGTGTTTGCTGGAGCTTCCCGACTAAAACAAGCCTGGAAGCAGGAGCTGCATCCACTTCAGAAATGGCTTGCCTCCAGAAACTGTATGAACAGTGCTCAGGCCTTTTGTTCATAGGGTCACTATGAGTCGCCTATGACTCAACGGCAACTAACAACAACAACACCAGCATAGTGTCTTTAGTTTATTCTAGTATTTCTCATAGAAGCATATACACTGAGATGTGCCAGAAAAAAATTATTTCGTTTTATTATTTTTAATTTTAATGAAAGTTTACAGAGACTTTAGACTTCTATTCATTCATTGTTGCACTTTTCTCCCTGCCCAACCTCCCCCAAGTTTGCATTTCTCTTTGAAAAGTAAAAGAAAAATTCTTTCATTGTTATACAATCCTTCCCCCCAAGTCCACTTCACTATACAGCCTTTGTTGTGGACTCCTAATATGTTATGACAATAATACTTATCATATATCCTTTTTAAACAGTTTTCTCCCTCATCTGTTTCTTTGCAGTATACATAATTTATCTCATCTTTCTCAGTCTCTCCCCAACCCGGATGTCAGTCCCATTTTACAACAGTGGCACTATGCAATGCTTGTCCTTTTGTGACTGAGATATTTCACTCAGCATAATGTCCTCCAGGGTCACCCATTTTGAATAATATTGCATGAGTTTCTTATTTTTCAATGCAGTGTAGTATTCCATTGTGTTAATATATCACAGCTTCTCTATCCATACGCTTATTGATGGGCACTTAGGTTGTTTCCAAGTCTTTGCTATTGTGAACAAAGCTAAAATAAACATGGGTGTGCAAAAAAATATTTATTGAAGTGAACAAAAGTTTATATATCTTTCTTTTGAAAATTTTCTGTCTACATCATAACCTAAGACAAATATTTAAAAAAGTTATCTCAATTTTTAGATATGTAAATTCTTATTTTTTAAAGAATGCTATTCCTATTTCGTATAGTTGCTCATGCCAAACCTATGTCTTAGGTATTAAAACATTGGATTGGTTATGTTTCTTCCTAAACATATTAATGTTTTAAGTTGTTGTTGCTGTTGTTATGTGCCGTCGAGTTGCCTGCGACTCATAGCGACCCTATGTACAACAGCCCTAAACTCCGCTCTGTCCTGTGCCAATCGCACTTCTCTGACACTCCCATCCCAATTATCCCAGTCACTGAATCAATCCACCTCATAGAGGGCCTTCCTCTCCTGCGCTGTCCCTCCACCCTCCCAAGCATGATGTCCCTCTCTAAGGACTGGTCTCTCCTCACAACATGTCCAAAGTATGTTAGACGGAGCCTCAGAATCCTTGCCTCCAAGGAGCCACCCGGTTTAACCCTTTCCAGGACAAATCTGTTTGTTTTCCTAGCAGTCCATGGTATTCTCAATACTCTTCTCCAGCACCACAGCACAAAGGCATCAATTCTCCTTTTATCCTCCTTGGTCATTGTCCAACTCTCTGATGCATAACAAGTGATTGCAAAGACCATGGTCTGTATCAGACGCACCTTAGTTTCCAGAGAAACACCATTGCTCTTCAGTACTTTGGAGAGGTCCCTAACAGCAGACTTTCCCATGGCAATGCACCTTTTAATTTCCTGGCTGCTGGTGCCAAGATTGTTGACCATGGAGCCAAGCAAACTAAAGCTGTGTACAATCTCAATCTCTTCACCATCCATCCTGATGCTGACAACTGGTCCAGTGGTGAAAATCTTTGTCTTCTTGACATTGAGCCTCAATCCATATTGTAGGCTACAGTCCTTGACACTCTGCAGCAGGCGCTTCAGGTCCTCTTCAGTTTAAGCAAGCAGGGTTATGTCATCCGCATAACGCAGGTTGCTGATAAATCGTCCACCAATCTTGACCCCACATTTCTCCTCATAGAGCCCAGCCTCCCGGATAATCTGTTCATAGTTTTGAAAAACCTTATAGAGTCGTTCTACTCTACACACATTGGTTGGAATTGGCTTGACAGGAATTGGTTTGGTGTTTTGGTTTGGTACGGCTCGTATCTCACACCATGAACACTTCAGCCAAATAGAGCTACATTACACACTCTTCCCCCCAAGTCCATGTTGCCTTCTCTCACTAGCGCATACCATCATGTATTACCCAGTGAGCAAGTTGAGCATGTTCTGAGTGCATCAACAAAGCAAGGGCATCATAGTTCAAAGCTAGGATGGACACACAAAAAAAATGAGAGCTACAACGGAATGGAATTAACAGGACACTCAGTGAAAGTTTTAACATTTTAGACATTTTTCATATGATAACAATGGCATTTTCCTTTTCATTTTGGACAAGTTTGGCATAACCTCACATTTGTTTCTTTTGCGTCTGAACATACTAGTTGAAGGATGGCCACATGACTTGTTCCTGAGCAAAGCTAACTGAAGCTTATCTTTAGACTGGCCACACCCTTGTATTGTAATATGTTCTTTGTAACATAATCACATTTATCCCTGTTGGGTACAATGATCTGTGAAGATACAGCATCAAAGTATGGAAAGTGGGTGCACATGAGTGCTGAGTATGAAAGAACCTCCCATGCTGATGGATGAAAAGACTTAACATTGTAAAAATGGCAGTGCTGTCCAAAGTGACCAATAGATTTAATATGTTCCTGATCCAGACTGTCAATATTCTTTAAGGAGATGGAAGAATTAACCAACTCTATATGGAAAGGAAAGGAGGGTCCATGGATAAGCAAAGCACTACTGAAAAAAAAGAACAAAGTCGGATAAATTACACTCCGATTTTAAGACCTCTTGTGCAACTAATTATCGAAGCATCTTGCCTGCTTAGCATTGAAGCAAAGACAGACAAAGAGACCAATGGGACAGAATTGAGATTCTAAAAATAATCCCATACACTAACTGGCAGCTGCTATTTCACAAAGAGCCACAAAACATTAAATTTAAAAAAGATAATCTTTTAACAAATGGTTCTGTGAAAAAAAAAACACAACTGGTTATATATTTGCAGAAAAGTGAAATAAGATTTACATCGAACATGATACCAAACAAACTGTCACAATGGAGAAAAAAATTCTAAATATAAAACCTAAAACTATGAAGATCATCAAAGAAAAATATGGACAAACTTAGAGACCTTTATTTCTCTTATAGACAGTCAATCATAAGAAAAAAAAATGGGTAAACAGCAGATGGTAAATGAGACCTTCTAAAATAAAATTTTTATGTGCATCAAAAGATTTCTCCAAAAAAGCCTCCAGAGCAAAAAAATATCTGGAAGCAACATATCTGACTAGAGACTAATTTTTAAAATTTATAGAAAACTTTGATACCTAACAACAAAAAGAAAAACAAAATCAGATTTTTATATGGACAGAAGATATGAAAAGACAGGTCACAAAAAAAAGACTAGCAAATATATAAAGATAGTATATGAATATAAATATTGTATGAGTAAATATAGGAAGATAATACATGAAGACATTATCTTGGTTATTTGCCATTTCTTGTCGTTATTATTGTACTTGATAGGTGTGTCAAGTCAACTATGACCCATAGTAACTGAACAACAGGTCCGAACCTTATCCTCTATTGAATCATGTTCACAATCACTCTCATATGACTGATAGAGGTACTTGTCACTGTGCAACCCCATTTAGTTGAGAATCTTTCACTTGTCTGCTGATTCCCTACCTTTTCCAGTAGGCTACTTTCCCAAGGAATGGGTACTCCTGACAACACTTCCAACTCTTGTGAGATGAAGTTTCACCATCCTTGTTTCCAAAGACCCTCCTGGTTGCACTTCCTCTAAGACAAATTTGTTTACTTTTTTTTGGAAGTCCATGGTGTATTCAAAACTCTTTGACAACACTGCAATCCAAAGGCATCAATTAATTTTCTGTCACTCTTATTCATTGCCCAAATTTGAGATGCATAGGAAGCAAGTGAAAATACCATGGCTTGGGAGCTCTGGTGGTCTAGTGGCAAGAAGCTGCACCACAATCCCAGACATATGCAGTTCAAATCCACCAGACCCTCTGCTGGAAAAGGAGGGGCAATCTCCTCCTGTACCAGTCAGATCTGATTTGAAGGTACACACACAAAAATATCATAATTTTTTTTAAAAGGAGTATTCCAATGGAATACTATGCTGCATTTAAAAACAAGGAACTCATGCAATATTATTCAAAATGGGTGACTCTGGAGAACATTATGCTAAGTGAAGTATGCCATTCACAAAAGGACAAATACTGCATGGTGCCACTGTTGTAAAACAGGATTGACCTTAGGGCTGGGGAGAGACTGAGAAAGATGGGTTCAACAATGTATACTGCATTGAAACAGATGAGGGAGAAAACTATTTAAAAGGGATATGTGATTAGGTATTTTTGTCATGAGAGGAGTCTAGAGCGAAGGCTACATGGTAGAGTGGACCTGGGGGAGGGTTTGTAAAATAATGAAAGAATTTTTCTTTTACTTTTCCAAGAGGATAGTGTACTACAGGGGAGGTTTGGGAAGGGAGAAAAGTGCAACAATGAATGAATGGAAATCCAAAGTCTCTGTAGATTTTTACTGAAATTAATGACAACTTTAAATTTAAAAAAAAAAGAGTTCATATTTTAAAAAAATAGCATGGCTTTAATCAGATGCATCATAGTCCTTAAACTGACATCCTTGCTTTTTAGTACTTTAAAGCGGTCCTTGACAGTAGAGTTTCCCAATGTAATGTGTATTTTTATTTCTTTATTTCATTAATTTAATTTCTTGATTTCATTAGTCACTGTTATTGTTGCTGTTATTGTTAGGAGTCATCAAGTCAAATATAACTCATACTGACTCTGTGAACAACAAATCTGAACCCTGGCCAATCCTGCGCCATCCTCATCATCTGTGCCACACTTACACCAATTGTTATAGTTACTGGGTCAATCCATTTCATTGAAGGTCTTCCCTTCCTTCACTAACCCACCACTTGTCAAAGATTTTTTTAGATATTTCTTTCCAAGTATTTATCCCTCCTAATATGCCAATTTCTCCTTGGAGATAAGGACTTTGAAGCTCCGTCTCACATACTTTGGGCATCGTGCTTGGAAAGGCGGAGGGACAACACAGGAAAGGAATACACAGAAGGACATGGTGCTTGGAAAGGTGGAGGGACAACACAGGAAAGGAATACACAGTGACTGGGGTAGTGAGGGTAGATGTGTCAGAGACAATGAGATTGGTTCAGAATTGGGCAGGGTTCAGAGCTATTGTGCATAGTGTCACGATGAGTTCCAGTTGATGGCACATTTAAAAAAAAACAATAATAATATATTCAAAGTACCTGAGACAAAGTTTCACAATCTTTCTCTCTAAGGAGCACTCTGGCTGCACCCTGTCCAAGACATATTTGTTTGTTCTCTTAGCAGTTCATGGAATAGTTAGTACTCTTCTCTAGCACCACAATTTAAAGGTATCAATTCTTCTTTAGTCATTAGAGAGATCCAAACAACAATAGTGAGATGTCATTTTATCCCATTTCTACAGAAAATAACAAATGCTGAGAAGAGTAGGAGACATGGGAATGCTTATACATTGCTGGTTATTCTTGTTTGCCATGGAGTAGGAACCAACACATAACCGATCCTCTAGTGGATTTTTAGAAGCAGTAAATCACACGGGAGATTACCAGTCTTTCTCCCATAAACCAGCTGGTGGATTCAAACTACACTTCTTTGAGATTGAAGAGCAACTTCTTACCACTAACCACCAGAGCTCCCTGTACACTGTACGGTAGCACTGCAGTATGATGGAACCATTGTGGGAAACAGTTTGAAACCTTCTTAAACAGTTTTAAATAAAAATGGCACTAGATCTAGCAATTAATCTGCTAAGTATACAATCAAGGATTTATTCATAGCAAATGCCTTTTATAAGAAACATAAATGCAGGTTATTCACATGGATTTCACCTGTTAGGATGCACAGAAATCAGATTGATTATATCAGTGGAAGGAACCGCTGGAGAAGTTCAATATCAGCAGTGAAAACTAGGCCAGGTGCTGATTGTGGAACAGATAATCAACTGCTTATATGCAAGTTCAAATTAAAACTAAAGAAGGTTAAATCATATCCACAGGAATCAAAATTTGACCTTCAGTCTATCTACCACGAATTTTAAAAACTAACTCAGGAATAGGTTTGAATCCTTGAATACTAATGAACGAAGCCGAGATAAGCTATGGGGAGATATCGAGAATATTGTTCATGAAAAATGCAAAAAGTCATTACTAAGAAGGATGAAGAAGAAAAGACCAAACTGGATGTCAGAAGAGACTCTGAATAATGCACTAGAATTCCAAGAAGCCAAAGCAAAGGGAAGAAATCAAGACGTTAAGGAGCTAAATAGAAGATTTCAAAGGGCTGCTCAGAAGACAGGGCAAAATATTATAATGAAATATGCAAGGGGCTACAGTTGGAAACTCAAAAGGGCTGAATTTGCTCAGCATTTCTTAAGCTGAAAGAACTAAGGAATAAATTCAAGCCATGAGTTGCAATGCTTAAGGATGCTGTGGGCAGAATATTGACTGATTCAGAAAGCATTAAAAACAGATGTAAGGAGTATGCAGAGTCAGTGTACCAAAAACACTTGGTTGACACAGAAGAATTTCAAGAAACAATAAACAATATATGAGCAAGAGGCAATGGTGATGAAGGGGAAATTGCAGGCTGCTCTGATGGACTTGGCAAAAAATAAAGCCCAAGAAATTGATGGAATACAATTAACGTATTTCAGCAAACAGATGCTGCCCTGCATGTGCTCACCAAGTTGTGCCAGCAAATCAAGAGGACAACTACCTGGCCAGCTAACTGGTAGAGAACCATATTTATTCCCATTCCAAAAAAAGGTGACCCGACAGAGTGTGTAAATTATCAAACAATATCACTAATATCACACACTAGCAAAATCCTGCTAAAGATTAACCAGAAAAGACTTGAACAGCACATTGACAGAGAACTACCAAAAACAGAGATTTGGTTTAGAAGAGGTTGTGGTACTAGGGACATTGCTACCAATGTCAGATGGATCTTGGCAGAAATCAAAGAGTACCAGAAGAAGGTCTGTGTTTCATTGACTATGCAAAGGTATTTGTCTGTGTGCATCACAATAAATTGGAGCTAACCTTGAGAAGAGTGCTTATATGGCATCTATACTTAGACCAAGCAGCAGTCCTCAGAACAGAGCAAGAAAACACTGCATGGTTCAAAATCAGAAAAGGAGTGAGTCAGGGATGCATCCTGTCACAGTACATTTTCTTTTCTTTTTTTTTTTTTTTTACATTTTCAATCAGTATGCAGAACAGATCATTCGGGAAACAGAGCTTTATGAGGAGAAGTGTGGCATCAAGTTTGGAGGAAGACTCATTAATAACCTATGACATGCAGGTAACACAACCTTGATGAAACTGAAGAAGACCTGAAGCACTTGCTGCAAAAGGTCAAAGACTATTTTCTTTAATATGGATTGAAGCTCAGCATCAAAAAGACAAAGATTCTCACCACTGGGCCATTTGGCAGCCCCATCATAGATGGAGAAGAGATTGAGGTGGTTAGCAATTACAGCTTGCTTGGATCCACAATCAACAGTCCTAACACCAGCAGTGAGAAAATAAAAACACGAATTGCATTGGGAAAATCTATTGTCATGGACCTCTCCAGAGTGCTGAAGAACAATGATGTCAGTCTGGATACTAAGGTGAGTCTAATCCAGGCCATGGTCTCAATTACTTGTTACGCTTCAGAAAGCTGGACAATGACTAAGGATGACAGAAGGAGAATTGATGCCTTTGAGTTGTGGTGCTGGAGAAGAGTCTTGAACATACCATGGACTGCCAAGAAAACATATAGGTCTGTCTAGGAGAGAGTCAAACCAAATTTCTCCTTGGAGGCTAGGATTTTGAAGATCCACCTCATTTATTTTGGGCACATGGCCAGGAGAGATTGGTCCTTGGAGAAGGACATCATGCTTAGAAGGGAGGACGGACGGTGCAGGAAAGGAAGACCCCAGATGAGATGGATTAATATAGTAACTGGGGCGATGGAGGGGTGGTGTGTCATAATTAGTGAGACTGGCTCAGGACAGGGAAGGGTTCAGAGCTCCTAAACATAGGGTCTCTACATATTGCAGGCAACTCAACAGCACATAACAATAACATATTATGACAGGTTTGGAAGCAGGAGTGGCATCCACTTCCTAAACATCATGCCTCTGGAAACTCTATGAATTTTGATAAATGTTGATAGTTATAGAGGAGCTTCAGACCTTTTGTTCATAGGGTCGTTATAAGTCATACTCGACTCAAAGGTAAGCAACAACAACAATACTCCAAAGAAATAATAATAACTGAGATATAAACAGATTCATCCTAGAGAGGGTTAAACCAGGTTGCTCCTTGGAGGCAAGGATTCTGGGGCTTCGTCTGACATACTTTGGACATGTTGTAAGGAGAGACAAGTCTTTAGAGAGGGACATCATGCTGGGTAGAGTGGAGGGACAGCGCAGGAGGGGAAGACCCTCTATGAGGTGGATTCATTCCGTGACTGGGGTATTCAGGATGGGTGTGTCAGAGGCAATGAGATTGGCACAGGATAGAGCACGGTTTAGGGCTCTTGTACATAGCATCGTTATGAGTCGCTAACGACTCGACAGCACATAACAACAACAACAACAATGTAGCTACATGGTCATTGGAGCATGATTTACAGTGGCAAAGTGATGAAAACAACATAGGTGCCTATTAATAGATGATTGTATAGGAAACTACGGAATTAATTTATGTTAAAGAAAAGCATATAACATGGATGAACCTAGGAGACATTATGCTGAATGAAATAAGTCAGTTACAAAAGAACAAACACTTTATGAGCCCACTATTACAAAAAGTTCATTACAAGTTAACATACAGAAATAAACATTCTCCAATGGCTACCAATGATGGGAGAAGAAGAAAAATGAGTAATTAGATAGTAGTTACATATATCTGAGTGAAGGATAAGGCTATTTAAAATAAGGGGTAATTAGCACAACATCAATAAGAAGGAGACAAGAGAAGTGAATTAGAGTTATAGACAATGACAAATCACTACAGCAACTTCAGCAATGTTCAACAAGATAGAAAACAACACAGCACACGCAAACATAAAAAGACTGGAATTCTTATACACTGCTGGTGGGAACATAAAATGTAACAACCACTATGAAAAGTAGTTTGGCACCTCCTTAGAAAAATGTGAATAGTGATATCTTTTTATCCAGCATGCCCACTACCAAGTATATAGCCAAAAATAAATAAGAGATTCTACATGAACAGATAGATATATGCATACTCATGTTCATTGTAGTTTTATTTGTAAGTAGCAAACAATTCAAGTGCCCAAATGCCCATTAACAGATGAAAGTATACAGATACTACAGAACATCTATCGATAGAGTGGAACACTATAGAACACTAAAAAAAAACAGTAGATAATTCACAAAACATTGCATAAAATGGATGCATCTAAAGGACACAGTGCTAAGTAAAAGAAGTCAATCACAAAAGGGCCAATTTTATATAAGACTACTGCTATACAATACTAAGGAAAAGTTTACACCCAGATAAAAGACTTCTTATATGGTTATCAGGAACTGGAAGGAAAAGATTAGCGAGCCAAAGTAAGTACATAATAAATTATCTCTCATTTTTGTGGAGTTGGGGTTGACCCACAGCTTACCATTCAGCAAATTTTCAGAGGCTGTATGTCACACAGGAAGAGATTTTTCATTTTTCTCCCAAGGAGCAACTAATTGATTTGAACAACCTACTTTTGGGTTGTCAACACAATTCTTGAACACTAAGCCACCAGAATTCCCTAAATTCATAATAGAAACCTAGTAAGATGGGTGTAGGGATATCAAATAAGGGTATCAACTGGAGGGTCAGCTTTGTGTCAATTTCACCTCAATAGCACACAACAACAACAATCACTAAGAAAAGCAAGACACAGGCAAGTCTTAATGGATTAATAGCAGAATTGAAGGAAGAAGGAAAAGTGCAATTACACTGTTATTGTTGTTATTTTGCCTTTGAGTCGCCTGTACCTCACAGCAACCCTATGTACAATAGCTCTGGACTATGCTCTATCCTGAGCCAGTCTCACTGTCTCTAACACTCTTACTCCCCATTATCTCAGTTACTGTGTCAATCCATCTCATATAGGGTCTTCCTCTCCTGAGCTGTTCCTCCACACGTCCAAGCATAATGTCTTTCTCCAAGAAATGGTCCTTCCTGGCCATGTGCCCAAAGTATGTGAAACGGAGCTTCAAAATGCCTCCAAGGGGCAGCCTGGTTTTACTCTCTCCAGGATAGATCTGTTTGTTCTTTTGTCAATTACATTGTAGGCACTGAAATTAATGTTGATGAACAAAGTGAATATGACTCTTGAATGAAAATTTAATTTTCTTCATAAATCTACATTCAAATAAAAAATAGACCATTACATACACAATTCTACATTATCAATAATAGCATTCATTAGCCTCGAAGTAAATATACAGGCAGACAGGAAAGATAAACAAATGTGTGTCAGTAAAAGGGACTACACCTGTGGCTATGCATGGTTTACCATTGTTGTTGATGTTGTTGTTGAGTACCGTCGAGTCAGAACTGACCCACAGCTGACCTTCCAGTAGGTGTTCAAAGGCAGTAAATCAAACAGGAGATTGCCCATCTTTCTCATGTGGAGCAGCTGGTGGATTTGAACCTTGTGCTTTTGAGATTGCAGCACAGTTTCTTACCACTAAGCCACCAGAGCTCCCTTATGCATGGTTTAGTAGATGCAATTTCTAAGTGAGTATTTGTATATACATGGGGGGAAATTAGTCTTTAACACGATTGACTTCTCAAACCTCACAACCCTGAGACTAGAAGACCTTGATGGTGCCTTGCTGCCACTGCTGACCTTTCTGAATGGGTCACAATAGAGGGTGCTGGTTAGAGTAGAAGGTAAATGCTGAACAAAATCCCAAATCATAAAAACGACCATCCTTATTGGTGTCCAAGAGACTGATGGGATCCCTGAAAAGACAGTCCTTGGCCACCTTTTGAATCTGGAACTGAATTCAGTCCCAGGACACAACTTTCAGTCAAATAGTAGAAGAATCTCTAAGGTGAATGACAACACTAGGGCAATATTCAGGGCTCAGAATAAATCAACTATACAAGATCAAAAGGCCTGAGAAAACTCAGAAAGCAGGAAGGGAAAGGATAGAGGGTGAATGGATCTAAGAGCCACAGAGAGATAAATAAGAAAAGTACGGTTATAATGCAGGGATTGCAATTAATGATAGAAGAGATATATGAGTGATTGAATGGGAAATCAAGCCGGTCTTTAAATTTTCACTCAAAAACAATAAAAAGTGCTGTTTTTCTTTTTAATGAAAGTTTGCAAAAGATAAAGAAAATCATCTGTGAATTCTTTCCATAATTAACTTTCTTTTAAAAATACAATGAATTAGATGAATTTCATTGAACGCTGTATTTCATCAGGTGCAAATTGTGTCAGTACCACTAGTACTGAAATCACTAGCAGCAAATACAAATACAACAAAATTTGTTCCAAATTCTGCATTCATCCCTTGCTAAAGTTAAAAAGAAATTAATAACAGTGTAGAAAATGATACTATTTTAGAATCTAAAATTGCCACATCTGCAAACACCATAAATAACAAAAAGAAAGGTCTTGCTTTTTGGAGTATATTTTTCTTCTAATGATGTAAATTATTGGTCAGAAAGAGGAACAAGTGATTGTCAATATCACTTTGGACCATTTGAAAATTTGACCTGAAAATTTCTGAATGGTAAATAAACAAGATTCTATAGCCAGAATCTCTTTCTAGGGTTCAGAGCAAATGGTGAATATTGGAAGAAGTAGAAGCTACTGTATTCTACATCAATCAGTTCTGTATAGTATTTTGTTTGCAAACTATTCATTCTTAAATAATTTCATTTTCAATTTGCTATGAATATAATTGAGCTCTGGTGTTCTAGTACTAAGGAGTTGTCTGTCAACCACAAGATAGACTGTTCCTGTCCACCAGCTGCTCAGTGGGAGAAAGATGGACTGTGTGATTTACAGCCTCTGAAAGTCAGCAAGAGGGCTGGCTATGATTGGTCCCAACTCTAGGGCAATGAAGTCTTTTGTGTTAGTTTTTCTTTTTTATTGTTATATTAATGAGAGTTTACAGAAAAGTTGAATTTTCATTCATTCATTATTGTACATTTTCTTCCCTACAGTCCAAGTTCACTTTATATATATATACACACACGCACACACACACATATATACATATATATATATATACACACACATATACATATATATATACACACACATATATATACATATACATAAACACACATATATATACATATACATACATATACATTTTTTTTCACTCATTGTGCATAATTTCCTCCCTCCCCTAATTCATTTTGCTATGCACCTCTTACTCTGGACTGCTGTCATACATATAATGCCTAATCGTACATTCCTTTTAAACAGTTCTTTCTTTCATCTATTCTATTGTAGTGTTCATTTTTCACCCCCTCTTTTCTCAGGCAATGAGGTGGGGGGTTTTCTCAGTAAATATTCTCATATTTATTATAAAGATGAAGGAATTGATGTTTTATAAGTGTGGTAGCAAGCCCTAAAATCCAAATACATTTTTTATTCATAGAGCCCTTCTTTTTTTCTATGTGTGTCATTTATTCAAAGCTTATGACCCTTAAAACCAAATTACATTGGTTTTTGTTGTTTGTTTTGTTTTTCACTGAAATGTAAGAATTAGTTACATATTCTGAGATAGGACAGAGTTCAGAGCTATTGTAGGACTCAATGGCATTTAACAACAATATCTGATACACAATTAAAAAGAAATTGTTTACCCCTAATCTAAAGCTTGCCTTTTCCATTTTCTTTTTTTTAACACATTTTTTAATGTTCTTTTTTTTTAAATTAATTTTAAGGTAAGTTTACAGAGACTTTGGATTTTCCTTCTTTGTTGTACTTTTTTCCCTGCCCAACCTCCACCGCAGTTTACTCTTCTCTTTTAAAAGCAAAAGAAAAAGTCTTTTATTGTTATACAATCCCTCCCCCCAAGTCCACTCCACTATGCAGCCTTCTGTTCTAGACTCGTCTCATGACAATAATACCTAATCACATCTCCCTTTTAAACAGTTCTCTCCCTCATCTGTTTCAATGCAATATACATAATTTATCTCATCTTTCTCAATCTCCCTCCAGCCCCGATTAAAATATTTTTTTAAAAAATAATACCGGTTTATCCCAGAGGCGCACGGTTCGAATCCACCAGATGCTCTGCCGGGAAATGAGGGACAATCTCCTCCTGTGTACCAGTCAGATCTGATTTGATGGTACACTCACACAAAGATAATAAAGTAAAAAATAATAAAAATAATAATACCGGTTTACTTACAAATTTCATATACATTGTTTTTCACACTGGATCTTTTTACCTTTCCTGTATTTACTCCACCCATCAAAGTGTGTGACCCTATAATTAACCACACCCCACACACCAATCCTCAGCTCTCTGCTCCCCCTACCCCTCTTGGATCTTCATACTTGTTCTATAATAAAGGTCTTATATAGTATTTGTCCTTATGGAACTGAGTTAGTTCACTCAGCATAATGCTCTCCAATCCCTCCCAAATTAGGTAGTAATTTGCAAAATCTTGCTCCTGTGTGCTGCGCAATATCCCGTAGTCAATGAATTTTTTAGTGAGATGCATATATTTAGTGATTGTTTCAACTTAACTATGACTGATAAACATTAAAATAGTTCATTTACAGAGATTATATGTTATTATCTTTATATGAAGAAAATTTATTTTCATTTAACTCAAGAACTGGGAATACAAATTAATAAAGACAGTATGGGAAAGCTGTTCTGTTACATACTGTGTGTCATGATAACTATTGCTGAATGAGGACTATCTCTTTGAAGAAGAAATGAAGTATTTGGGTACATATATAATGGAAATTTGGCTGCCTTACTTGAACTTGTCTTTCATTTTAATCCATTTTTATCGACTCACATCTCAAAATATGATAAAACAGGAAAAAGCAATCTACCGTGTATGTACGTCTAAACCAGTGTGTGAAGAATTAATGAATTTACTAATTTATTCCATCATCTTTTTTTTTTTTAATTTCTTTTTCAGGGCAAAGAGTGAATGCAGTCCCTGCTACCACAAATTATGCAGTTTAGTTTCTCACATTTGGGGAAATCTCAGGGGTCAGCACATCTGGAATGCAATAGATAAGCATCACCCTAGCAAAACCACCTTCGTGATCATGTTATCTCCCTTGCTAGGTAAGTATCCCATCATCTATTTTTGGTTAAGCAAATATCACTCTATATTTCAATTTGTCTATAGGTTCTACTTGTGATTTTTCTCATATAGATTGACTGTCATTTTAAGATATGTATTGGCAACAGATTAAAAACATATAGAGTGAGTGATCACATCTCCTGACTTAAAAATCATATAGGTGAAAAAAACTGCCTATCAGATTTCTTTTTCTAAGTACAGAGGACAGGCCTATGAAAATATTACCACTATGTCAGTGTGCTGGTATAACTGTATGCAATAGGACATTTGCTGTGCATTCTCTTAATCTTGTAGGATATATAATACATTTATACAGAAGAATATTTTATTTTATTTTCTACTTTTAAGTTACTCAACACATTTTTTGTCACTTATTTAGGCAAAGATCAAGTATTAAAATGTCTTCCTAATAAACATTGGAAAGTGCTTGTTGGAGCATGAAGAATGTAATCCTGGGATCATACACTCAGATTTTAACTGCCTTAGAAAATATTGTTCATGATCAAACACGAAGAGGGGATAGTAAAAATGAAAATTAAATATCACTAACAAAATGCAAACATCAGAGTGTCAATTTATGTGGGTTAGGAGACATAATGTACTGCAGAATTTTCATCAGAAAGTCAAGCGTTTGAGATTCAGAAATAAATATACAGACATGCACACATCTCTACCAATCACAAACAGGGTATTTACAACCTGTAAGAGAAGGTTTTCAAAACATAAAGAAATAAATCTTGGCAAACGCACGTTCTCAAGCAGTTCACCACTGCAGAAGCATTGGGAAAAAACAACAAATGATGAAAGTGCTCCAAGACTACCCCTAGTGTCAGAGACAGCTTCATGTGACCACATACTACATCAGTGGCACTCCTGAATCTTTCCTGAGAAGAACTTCTTAAACAATGTGGCTGAAGAATTCATAAACAACTCTGAAAAATTATCACGAGTTTATACTGATGACTAACATATTACTCAGGAAGTATAACAATTTCATTCTTATATGAAAATTAAGTTTACAGATTCAATAAAGATACACTTGATGCATACATATTCCATAATAGAAGATAAGATGCAATATAAATTACTCAATGCTGAAATTGTTTTATGCACATTTCTAACTTAATCACAAACAGTACAACAGAATGTTCATTTTTGTCCCTCAAGAAACTCTAGAAATTCTTTATTTAAAACAATGATTCAAATAAAACTTGAGTCATCATCCTTATTATGTATGGAAGTAGATACTGTTTGACAGCTTAACTGTGATTAAATCATTGAAGAATTTCTTATAGCAGAGAACAGAAATGCCATTAATTATAGTATATTGTTGTTGCTGTTGCTAGGTGCTGTCGAGTACAAGTCAGCAACCCTATGAACAACACATCTGAATCCTGCTCTATTCTGTGCCAACCTCACACTCTGACACTCTTGAGCCCATTGCTGCTGTCATTATGTCAACCCACTTGATGGAGGGTCTTTCTCTGCTTTGCTATCTCCTCACCTCTCCAAGCATGATGTCCTTCTCTGAAGAATAGCCTCTCCTAGCTACATGCCTAAAGTATGTTAGACATGAAAATTTCAACCAAAAATAAAATATAGTAATTAGTTATATTATTTACTTCCTGATCATTCGAATTTCTCTTAAGACATCATGTCAATTGTTCATTTATGATTATAACATTTCTTATGAAGCAAGTACTAAAATTGAAGTATGAGCTGTTTAAAAATTGATGGAGGTCATTTCAGGAGAGCAATAGAATTTTACACTGACTACTGAAACAATTAGTTTTATTGACTCATTTCTTTGTTGTAAAGTATGAGGAATTCTTTTTGTCAAAAATGTAGAATAGACTAGGCAATCTTAATATTCCATATCCACTAAAAAATATGCTGTTCATCTTACTTCTGTTAGAACAGCATATATCTTGTATTTAATCATTACTATTCGTCATATTTAAAAAGAAGTTACATCATGTATAGCTAAGATACACCTACTCACATACATACAGAAGCATGCATTGTGATGGAAAAGGTTACGTGTCAATTTGGATGTTTATGATTCTCTGATTTAGCAGTTTTTATGCAGTCATTACTTTGATGAGATGTAATATTATGTAATCACCCCTATGATGAGATCTTCAATAAGTAGCCAATGAGTTGAAAAGGAGTTTCACGAGAGGAGTGGCCTGCACTGGACACATATGGTTGTCTGGCAAAGCTCACTTGCCTTTTACTCTATTTGGATCCTGCATCTGGTTCATCATCATCTGACTTCCAATTCTTTGGACATGAGCCAGAAATCTGCTGTATTCACTAGGTTTTACAATACTCTTTCCACTATCCTGTAAAACTTTCAGCATTTTCTTATACTATATGTTTTAGTAAACCTTTGTTCAATCAGGACAGACACAATCTAAAAAAAAAAAAAAACCACAAACCACATGTGCTATGTGCTGAAGACTATTATTAATATTTGGTTTTGGAATTGACTCTTTTGAGTAAATTGTTTTTGTGTGCCGTTGTGTCAGAATGAATTCCTAATTGCCCCTTCAGTGGGTTTGCAGAGGTTGTAAGTCACACAGGAGAAGACTGTCCATCCTCCTCTCATAGAGAAGCTGGTGCGTTTCAACCACATACCTTTGGATTTGCAGCACAGCTTCTCACCACTAGTCTTCTAGAAAGCTCCCTTTAAAGTAGATTAGCCTTGTTTATTTTTTGTTTTTTATTGTCTTCCAAACTACTAAAAATGTTTCCAAAGACAGTTTTTAAACAGTATAATATAGTGGCATAGCCCGTAGCATGTTACACTACTAACTCAAAGGTCGCACCTCTCTGGTGGTTCAAATCCAAAGGAGAAAAGTAGGAATATCCTCCCAACAGATTTATGGCTTCTGAAAACCCGCTGGCGGGTCAGCTATAAGTGGATTCTGACTAGAGAGCAATGAGTTGTTTTTTAATTGGGAAATATGTCATAAACCCTAAAGAGAAGGCATTTCCTACAAATTCCCAGTTATTCCTTACGTGGAAAGAATATTGACAAAGACTAAGGGATGACCATTGATTTATTTCAAGCTGACGCTAGTTGGTTCTAACTGGGGAAAGTCTTTCAATTTTGCTCCTTATGAGCATTGTATTCTAGACTTGAGCCAAATGGTGATTTTTGAGATTAATGAAGAAAATAATGACAATTCACTGAAGAATTTTAGTGGGTTATGTGATCTATACCTAACATACTATACACAGTTTTAAGCTCTTAAGTGAAAAATCTTATTCACTTCTCTAGAGTCCTATCAAGTGGGGATAATCTTTGTTTGAAGAGAGAAGTTAAATAACCAACCGAAGATCAAAGAGATAGTATACAGGGGAACATCCATGTCCTCTGATCCAAACTGGCTGGAGTGTCAGCTATGGGTCAGTTCTGACTCTATGGTACACAGCAAGAACAACTGATCCAAAACTCCACTTTTAACTACCATAGCACATTGTCTCTCTAGATTTAAGTATAAACAACATTTGGGGAAGATGGGTCACACATTATTGTCTATTAACGCTCTTTCTGCCTTTAGGACCCAAGGACTCTGGGGCTGACTTCTTACCTTCAGATGGAAGAGAACTATCCAACCTGATGAACACTTGTAGCTGCCATTCTAAACAGAGAAGCCTAAAATCTCATTTTCTTGGTGAGATTGAATTGGTCTGGGGTGGGGCAGTATCTGTAGCTTCCAAGAGCCAGTGACTCTAATGAGCAGACTCTGATGGTTTAGTGGTAAGAAGTTGTGCTGCCAAACCAAAGGTACGCAGTTCGAATCTACCAACTGCTCCACTATAGAAAAAAGATAGGCTCTCTTCTGTGTGATTTTACAGAATCTGAAAACTCATTGGCGAGGCAGCTCTACGTCAGTTCTGACTCATGAGTTAATACACACACAAGTGTGATTCTAACAGGAATCACAGTGGTGCCCAGTTGTCATAAAGAAATGCAATGAGCAAGGCTTTAATGGTATCTTATTGAGGAGAAGTCTATGTGGTTAGGTGCCATCACGTTGACTACAACTCATGGTGACCCTGTGAACAACAGATCAGAACCCTTTCCTACCCTGTGCCATCATCACAATCTCTGACCCACTTGAGTACATTGCTGCAGTCACTGCGTCAGTCCACCTGGTTGACGGTCTTCCTCTCTTTAGCTGTGCCTCCACCTTCCACGCATGCTGTTCCTAGTCAGGGAATAGTTTCTCCTAGCAACATGCCCAAAGGATGTGAGATGAAGTTTTATCATCTTTGTCACTAGGGAGCACTCTGGCTGCACCTTCTCCAAGACATATCTATTTGTTCTTTTGGCAGTCCGTGGGATAGTTAAGTACTCATCTCCAACACTACAACATCAAGGCATCAATTTTTCTTCTGTCATCTTTATTCATTGTCCAATTCTCATCAGCACAGCAAGTAATTTAAAAAAACCCATAGCCTGAATAAGATGCCCTTTAGTCCTCAAACTAACATTATTGCTCCTCAAGAATCTGGAGATGTCATTGACTGCATTCTTCCCCAGTGCAATAAGTCTCTTGATCTCCAGACTGCTGGCACCAAGTGTACTGGCTGTGGATTCAAGTAAGTCGTTGATGGTTTCAATCTTTTCCAGTGGTAAGAATGTTTGTTTCTTGACATTGAGATCCAATCCATATTGAAGGCTGCAATCTTTGATCTTTTGAAGCAAATGCTTTCATTCCTCTTCACTTTCAGCAAGCAACACTGTGTTATCAGCATAACAAAGTTACTGATGGGCCTTCCTCCGATCCTGATATCATGTTCTTCTTTATAGAGTCCAGCTTCTCACAAAATTTGCTCAACGTATATATAGATTGAATAGGTATGGCAAAAGGATCCAATTTTTTTTAATTTACGTATCTTTTTTCATTTAAAACCATGTAGTGTTTCCTTGCTCTGGTAGCATAATAACTTCTTAGGGTAGGTATAGGTTTCACATGAGCACAATTAAGTGTCTGAAATTACCATTCTTCTCAATATTAGCCATAATTTGTTATGAGCCACATGACAAAGTGCTTTTAATGTGTAGAGGAGGAGTCTACAAATGCACAAATCAGGGCAGAGACCAACACTCCGCAGGAGAGAGGGCAAATGGCCTCCTGCTCTTCAGCCCCTGCCACGTCTCATGACCAGCTGTTAGCTCCATTCTGGTCCCATGCTGGGCAGGTCGGGCAGGATAGGACAGACAGGACAGCAGTCACTGTCCCAAAGTTCTGGCAATGGCCCAGCCAGCAGGTGTAATCAGAATTTCCCAGGGGATATTCAGCACAGATCCCTCAGCAGGCACAGCTTCTAAATTTGTCCTCGAGGATGATTAATCTGTTTAAGCAAATTCCTAGAGCATAATTAAGGTGCTCTAATCAAGGAAGGAGATTGTTATGCAGCCGTCTCAGGTGCTGATTTGCTGGAAAGAGCTCGTGACCAGAAGGCCTCAGTAACCTCACAGAACCAGTGAAGGTGACGGCGTGAATTCAGACAGAGGCAAGAAAGGCTGGCCACTGGAAGGTCAGAGCTTAATGGAGAAGGCTACAGACCAGGAGGTGGCATTGATGCAGCACTGATGGAGTATAGGAGTTGGGACATTGAGGTCATACGTCCAGGTGGGAGGCTGGGTTACTTACCTGGAAACAGCAGCTGTTTTTGAAGGGAACACTCTTAGCCCAGAATGAACGGTTCAAGGGTTTTTCAAATTGAGTATGTGGGTCCTTAGCAGCTTTAGGAATTGGAAAACAGACCATCAGGGCCCCCTTGGGAAGAAGAGGCACTCAAAAGATAAGGCCACCTCTCCAATGTTTGGCTGAGGCACTCTCTCCTCTCTGCCCCTGCGCTTCTCTCTCTGGGATAGCCAAGCTAGACAAACGACCCTAAGGAAAGAGTGTGAAACCCTCTCCCAGAGAACTTCCAAGGCCTAGCATTTGCTTTGTCCTCATGTACTTGTCCCTCTCAAAACGATATGCCAATTGTCCTGGCTGAGTTTTCTGGGGAAGTAAAACCAAGAAGTGAAAACCAAGAAGTGAAGCTTCTATGTTGTTGTTATTGTTATATGCCATCTAGTTGAGTACGACTCATTGTGACCCTATGAACAACAGATCTGAACCTTGTCCTATCTTGTACCGTCCTCATCATATCTGACACACTTAAGCACTGGCGTTCTTGTATCATTTCATCACATTGGGGGTATTTCTCTCTTTCACTGACTCTCCACCTTACCAAGCATGAGATAGATGGGTAGATAGATAGATCTAGATGGAGATAGAGATGGGGGGGGGCAGAGAGAGAGAGATAAAGTTTATTCAAGGAAACAGCTCACTGCTTACAGATGCTGGCAAGTTCCAGGTTGTAGAACAGACAAGAGATAGGTGTCTAGTGAGGCAAATGAATCCAAGTTGTCAATGTAGTTGCTGTTGTTGTGTGTCATTGAATCAGTAGTCACAACTAACCCTTTATTGCATTTTTAGAGGCAGTTAATCATACAGGGAGGGATTGTCCATCTTTTTCCCACAGAGCATCTGGCAGATTTGAACCACATGCTTTTGAGTTAACAAAACAGCAGTTTCTTACCACTAGGCCACTAGAGCTCTCTGGTCCACAGAGAACAGAGTCAAATATGATTGTCTCAGAGAATGAAAGCTTCAGAGTTTGATGAGTCCAAAGTCATTATTAGGGAGCAAGGTCGCCTCTAATTTAAGTCTGGAAACCACCAGCCAGGTAGCTAGGTGAAGATGTGACTGAACACTTCCTAGCCCTGTCAGAGTTCAAACATATATTCAATGTAGACCACACCTCTGAGGAAATGTCCCCTTCACCAGATAAGATTGTCTGTATCAATCACCTCTAATTCTGCCTCATTTATGAAAAACTAAAATTTATAACACGTGCATAGTTACATCACGCTGAGGATCGTGGTCACATTGACATAAACTATTAACCATCACATCACCTCCCCACAGGCACCAGGTCTCAAATCTTATGGAACATGGAATCCCCCCTCTGTTTCCCCACCTTCCACATACAGAATGGTGAAGTCCTGATAACAGGGCCCACTGCACTTCCAGGTCTGAACTAGATTTGGGGTGAGCAGCACGTGAGGAAGGAAGCAAGAGGGAGGGGATGGGGTGGGGGGGTTGGTTTCCCAAAGCAGAATGAATATGTCTAATATTTTTCATTAGTATCAATCTCAAACTTACAAAGGGTTGGTTAGATCCTCTTTACCTTTTTTTTTTTTGTCTTGTTATGTCTCTCTCTGAGTCTCAAAAACATCTGATCTTACTACTTTCCCTCCTTTAAACCAGATACTCCAGGTCAGGCAGACTCACGGATGGAAACTTATAGCTCTCAATGGGCTTTCTAATTTCCTTCCCAACCACATGAGGCCAATTAAATTAAGTACTCTTGAAATTTAGGTTCTTAAAACAGAAACAGCTCCTAGCAAGCATGGACCGAATAGGAAAGATGGTGGGGAAGTTTTTCTTCTCTCATTCTTGGACCCTACTTACTGGAACCCTCTCATCACATGTCTCAAGTGACAAAGAGTGGGTCAACAAGTGAGCGAGCTAGCGAATGAGTGAGGAAGTAAGTTTGTAGGGTGGGCACACTGGACCCAGAGGCACGTGTGAGCTATAGAGAACGCTATCAATTCACGTATGTTTACTTCCTTTTTGACCTGTTCTATGGCTCAGCTTGGGTCATTCATTAATTACTTTTTTCTCCAGAATATTAAAATAGGTTTTCTAAACTTTGGGTATAGGTTAATTAAAAGAAGTACTATCAATTACCTGAGGCCAATGCCAATAGAAACCAGTTGATTTTATGATGATTTCAACTTCCTAACTCACTTCAACTCCATTAGTTGAACTCCATGAAAGAGTACTCCATAGTTTTCTTTCTTGCTCAGCAATTATGATTACTAGTCCAGTTCTTAATCATTCACACCATTCAGGGACTTCTTTAAGTGAGTCTTGAGCTTTCAAGAAATTGGGCTTACTATTCAGCCAGAATAGACAATGCTTTACTCTAGAGAGATACATCATTATCTGGAGGCTAGTCTTCTGCCTGTCCTCGGAAGTAAAATTGACAGTAATTAATGGAGTCCCTATGAAACTCCAGAGGTGTGATATATTGCACGTTGTGCTGCTAATACAAAGATCAGCAGTTCAAATCCACCAGCCACTCCACAGAAGAAAAATGAGTAATCTCCCCATAAAGATTTACAGTCCCAGAAACTTGAGGGAAGGTCTCTATGAGATGGCATCAACTCGTCAGCAGTGGGTGATGGAGTCCCCAAGGAGCTCAAGGTGGTTCAATGATTAAGCATTCAGCTGCTAACTGAAAAGTCAGTCAGTCAAATCCACCAGCCGCCCCTTGGGAGAGAGTCTGCTTCTTGGAAACCCGCTGGGCATTCTGCTCTGGCCTTCAGGGTCACTAGGAGTCAGAATCACACAGCAGCAACAGTAGAGTCTGTCAGTGGTGCAAACGGTCAATCACTTGGCCGCTAGTGGAAAAACTGGAAGTTTGAACCCATCCAGGGGCTCTGTGAGGAGCTACGGTGGTGTAATGGGTTTCACATTGCGCTGAGAAACAGAAAGCCAACAGCTCAAACTAACTAGCCATTCTACAGGCAAAAGAGGAGCCGCGTGCTTTTTGTACAGAGTTGTGTGTGCTGTTGAGTCAGCACTGACCCAGAGCTGACCCTCCAGCAGGTTTTCGAGGCAGCAAACCATACAGGAGGAGAATGCCCATTATTCTTCCACAGAGCAACTGGTGCGTTTGAACCATGTGGCTTTGGGATTGCAGCACAGCTTCTTACCACTAGGCCACCGGAGCTCCCCTGTAAAGACTTAGACCTTCACACGTCTGGGGAGGGTTTCTATGAGTTGGAATCAACTGGAAAGCAGTGGGGGCTGGTTTTGGGGTGGCTCTTTGAAAGACAACCCTGGGGATCTGTTTCTGTGAAGATGACAGCACGGAAGTGGAGCAGCCTACTCTAACATGTGGGTAAGGTGACTGTGGGCTTGCTGTAAGGAAGCTAACAACAACAATAACACAAAACAACGATGCGGAAGGACAGTGCACCTCCCCAGCCGAGCAGCCACTGTCTCTCTACGGTATCTCTGTGCCCCTCCCTGCTGGAGTTAGCATCTGGCCCCCCTGTTCAAGTGCCCCTCTGAGAAGCGTCCACAGTCCTGATTCCTATTAAACTGTTTCCAAAGGTTTGTTGACTAATATTGAAGACAGACTCCAACTCCCTAAAGAGTACTGCTATGGAACAATGTCAACACCATTAATGCTCTACAAACACAAGATATGTTTAACTCAAATATTTAAATACAAATGCTGTGTTTAGGTGTGGTGTTGAGATGAAAATGCTCTGCTGCATTTAACGGTTGATAGCTGCTTAGAAATAGCAGCAGTATAAAATACCTAAACATTTTCTCCTGGAAAAAAAACCCTAACCCACTGTGGTGCTATGTATTGACCCCAATTATGTTCTTCACTGGCTGTGTTAACTCCGCTGGGTGTTTCTTTTCCCATCTCTCTCTTCTGGGATAGCTTGCCTTGTGAAGAATGTGTCTCCCTGGTCCCGACAGGCCTGCAGTGTGCCTGTCACCACTGGACAGTGCCAGGAGATGGTGGCAGCACATATGTGAAGCCTTAGCAGCAAGTTACAGCTCTGCCCTGCACTTCAGGCTGACAGCCGGGCTCCTACTGGGGTCCAGGCCTCATGCACTCAGGCTCAGGAAAACATCTGCTCCCTTGTCCAGAGCCTTTGATGGCCTGGCTAGAGTTGACTGAGGTGCATCAAATTAAGTGCCCTTACTCCCACAGGTCTGCCACACCAACTAAGGAGAAGTAAGTGAAAGATTTTAAAAGCATCAAACACGGAAAAAAAAAAAGCCATAATTTCACTCTGATCATATATTTCAAAATAAAATTCCAAACTGTAAAATAAAATAACAAATCAAACCAATTAGCCACCCAACCAAGCAACTCCCAATTACCAGGTTGGCTCTGACTTGTAGTGAGGCCATAAGACTGGGCAGAGTGGCCCCTCCACTGAGTTTCTGAGTCTGTAAATCTTCACGGAAGCAAAATGTCTCAGCTCTCACCCACAGAGTGGATGGTGAGTTTGAGCCATCACCCTTTCAGTTAGCAGCAGAACGCTGCATCCAAGGTGCCAGTTGTTTCTTGTTGTATTTGTTATGTGCCGTCAAGTCAACCATGACTCACAGAGACTCTATAAACAATAGCTCTGAACCTTGCCCCGTCCTGAGCCAACCCCACTGTCTCTGACACACTTGGCCTCATTGCCACAGTCTCTGTGTCAATCGGTCTCATCCAAGGTCTTCCCCTCTTGCACTGACCCTCTACTTTTCCAAGCACGAACTCCTTAAACCCATATCATTTGCTGTCACGTTGGTTTTGATTCATAACAGTCCTCTGCACGCAGAATAGAACAGCTCCATAGGAGTTTCAAGATTGTAGCTCTTCTAAAGCAGATTTCTAGGTCTTTATTCCAAAGCAGCTTTAATTGGGTTCAAACTGGCAAATATTCTGCTAATAGTTGAATGCTTTATCATTCACACTACCTAGGAATTCCAAAAGGAGCTCTAGTGGCCTAGTAGGTAAAGAGTTGTGCTGCCAGACCAAAGGCACACAGTTCAAACACAGTTGCTCAGGTGAGAAAGATGGACAATCTCCTCCCGTGTGGTTTATGACCTCTAAAAACCATCTGGAGGTTCAGCTATGAGTCAGTTGTCACCTGATGGCAATGAGTTAAGCTGATTTAACAGACACTTTTGACAAGTTCCTTTGTCCTTGGTATGCAATTTGGTTTGGCCAATGGGAAACTGAGCAGGAGATGAGCGAGAGAGGAGTGAAGTGGGTGTCATTGTGGACTCGCTGTAGCTCTCCGTCACCTGGTCGTCTCACACACTTTGAGCACACTATCGATTTGCTTAAGTCTGCAGGTACTGGGCTCCCTTCTAAGATCGAAACCTGTTAGACGTGAAGGGCAGGTTGTAGGGCTCAGTGTTACCAAGAGTAGGGCCCCGCACATGTGTGAGCGTGTATGAGCGTGTGTGTGTGTGTGTGTGTGTGTGTGTGTGTGTGTGTGTGTGTGTTTCCCTGCACCTCTGTAAACAATTCCTTTATTAAACTCCTATTTACCCAATTTGATTGTGCCATCTATTTCCTGATAGAACTTGGTTGATGCAATATTAAACGTCAAATTATTTTTTAAATGTTTCTTTTGGTGTTCTCATTTTGTGATGCCTTAAGGACACACGAGGTTTTCCTCTTGGGCACTGTGAGCCTAGCCTCTCTAGTGAGGGTCATTTTGTAGTGCAAAGCAGCATGTCTTAAATTCCCCCAGGCGACAGCATCTACTCTTAGATCTTAAGCCAGTGTGGATCTGCTTGGCCTAGCTGCTGGTGTGGGAGTACAGGACAGGAATGTTAAAAAGATCATTCTTTTTCTCACAGAAATTGATTGTGAGTATGATTTCTCATTTAGTATTACTGAAGATCATAATTTTATTATAAAATCTAATTAAATAAAAATGTTTGATTTAGATTTCTGCCTTGCCAGCTGAAACATTGTGAAGACTATAAAACATAGTAAAGCAAATATGATTAAATTTCCAACTTTGGCAACTCTTTTGTTCACTTGAAAATATACCCAAGCTTTTTCTCTTTCTCTCTTTATCATGGAAGAAAAGAAACACACCCTCCTCCCATGTACAGAGTACAAGATGTGCTGGTTTGCAATCTCCCTTCTGAGTCAGTAATCAGAAATGGACTTCAGATGATTCATCCTGATCACAGACTTAATTAGTGCCCGTCATGGATCGGGTTGTGTCATCCCAAAACATACCCTGGGATCCTAACCTCTGAACCTGTGGACATAATTCTCTTTGGGAATAGGGTTTTCTTTGTAGTGTTGCTGAAGCCCTGTTGGCATAGGGGAGGAGTTGCACTGCCAATTCAGAGGCAAGTGGGTCCAGTCCCTCTGCTGCTCCATCAGAGAATGATGGACACTCTCCTCCAGTGTGATTTTCAGCTTCCAAACACTGGGTGGAGGGTCAGCTATGAGTCGGTTCTGACTTAATGGCAATGACCTTGTTGAGCATCCTTAAGTATGAGAGAATAAATTTCTGTTCTGGAAAGCCACAGTTGGGGTATTTTGTTGTAGCAGCCAGTCTCTCCTTCCAGGAAACCTTCTTGGTTCCCTCAGGAAAGAGGAGCAGCTTTTCCCCATGGTGCTCCTAAAGCATTTTAATGCTCTCTTAAAGTTTATTAAGTTGTTATCGTGTGCTGACGCGTCAGAACTGATGCATAGCTGACCCTCTGGTGGGTTTTCAGAGGCTTCAAATTGCACAAGAAGAGAGTACCCATTTTTCTTCTGTGGAGTAGTCGTTGGATTTGAACCTCCTGCCTTTCCATTGGCAGCACAACCTCTCAGGTGCTAATTCTCTGCGAAAGCTTATTTCAAGGACTGTATGTTCTCCCTCTCCCTTCATGTACATAAATGCACTCTGGAAGGAAACACAGAAACTGAAAAGAAGTAGTATATGGAATGGAGAAAGAGAATTGTGTAGATAGGGAAAAGGAGAGGGATTTTTTTGTTTGTTTTCATGTATACATAAATAGAATACGTATATGTTGTTGTTGTTGTTATGTGCCGTCCAGTCGCCTGCGACTCATAGCGACCCTATGTACAACAGCCCTAAACTCCGCTCTGTCCTGTGCCAATCGCACTGTCTCTGACACTCCCATCCCAGTTATTCCAGTCACTGAATCAATCCACCTCATAGAGGGCCTTCCTCTCCTGCGCTGTCCCTCCACCCTCCCAAGCATGGTGTCCCTCTCCAAGCACCGGTCTCTCCTCACAACATGTCCAAAGTATGTTAGACGGAGCCTCAGAATCCTTGCCTCCAAGGAGCCACCC
>NW_006399835.1:1742847-1787475 GCF_000299155.1 Elephantulus edwardii | reverse complement strand
AACAACAACAAGATAAAGCATGTAAAATAATAGGGACCTAAGAAAGATGGGCAATCTCTTCCTGTTGTGATTTACTACCTCTGAAACACCACTAGCGGGTCAGCTATGAGTTGATTCTGACTCAGTGGTTGTGTTGTTGCTGTTGTTTGATGCCGTCGAGTCGTAGACAACTCATAGCGACCCTATGAATGAACGGCCTGAGCACTGTGCCATATATAGAGTTTCTGGAGGCAATCCAGGCTCGATTTAGTCGGGAAGCTCCAGCCAACACTGTCCACCATGGGTACCCATTACCACGATTGGCGCATCACGGTCACAGTCTTCAGCCTCACAGCAACCACGAGTTACCTCTGTACAGCAAAGTACAGACCAGTGCTATACGACTCAGTGGTACTGAGTCTAAAATGAAGGAAGGTGCCCTGGTGGTGCAAGCCACTAGCCCTCAAGAACAGTCTTATAGATCATCGTGCTGCAAAAATGGTTAAACAACAAATGCACTTCCTCTTGTTTCCGGTATCCAAGCCACAAAACCAAATTCAATTCACTGGAACTGAGTTAATTCTGCTCAAAGCAACCTTCAATGAATACAGCTTTCTATTAAAAAAAACGACTGGAGCAGCACATCGACAGAGAACTGCCAGAAGTTTATGCTGGTTTTAGAAGAGGCCATGGTACTAGGGGTATTATAGCTAATGCCAGATTGATCTTGGCTGAAAGTAAACAGTACCAGAGGAATGTCTATCCTTGCTTCATTGACTATGCAAAGGCATTTGACTGTGTGGATCACAACAAACTATGGCTGACTCTGAGAAGAATGGAAAATCCCAGAACACTTAATTGTGCTTATTCAAGACCTATACTTGGACCAGGAGGCAGTCATCAGAACAGAGCAAGGAAATATTGCATGGTTCAAAATTGGGAAGGGTGTGCATCAAGGATTTGTCCCATCTCCATATCTTTTCAATCTATATGAAGAACAGTTTATCCAGGAGGCTGAGCTCTATGAGAAGTGTGACATCAGGATTGGAGGTAGACTCATCAACAATCTGCGTTATTCAGATGACACAATCTTGGTTGCTGAAACTGAGGAGGACCTGGAGCACTTGCGACTGAGGGTCAAGGACTGCAGCCTTCAATATGGATTGAAGCTCAACATCAAGAAAACAAAGATTCCCACCACTTGGCAATTGACAGCATCATGATGGATAAAGAGATCAAGATTGTTGACAGCTTCAGTTTGCTTGGCTCTAGAATCAACACTCTTGGTACCAGCAGCCAGGAAATTAAAAGATGAATTGCATTTGGGAAAAGTCTGCTGTCAGAGACCTCTCCAAAGTGCTGAAGAGCAATGATGTCAGTCTTGAGACTAAGGTGTGCCTGATCTAGGCCATGGTCTTTGCAATTACTTACTATTCATCAGAGAGCTGGACAATGACTAAGGATGATAGAAGGATAGTTGATGAATTTGAGCTGTGTTGTTGGAGAAGGGTATGGAATATACCATGACTGCTAGGTGAATAAACAAGTTCATTTTGGAGAGGGTGAAACCAGGCTGCTCCTTGGAGGCAAGGATTCTGAAGCTTTGTCTGACATACTTTGGACATGTTGCAAGGTGGTATCAGTCCTTGGAGAGGGAGGTCATGCTTGGGAGGGTGGAGGGACAGTGTAGGAGAGGAAGACCCTTGATGAAATGGATTGATTCAGTCACTGGGGTAATAGGGTTAGGAATGTTGGAAACAATAAATTTGGCAAGGGATAGAACAGGGTTTTGGGCTGTTGTACATAGCGTTGCTATGAGTCGCAGGTGACTTGATGGCATATAACAACAACATCATAATGGATTGTCTCTCAGTGCAAAGAAAACAAAAATTCTTACCACTGAACCAATAGACAATGTGATAGATGGAGAAAAGATTGAAACTATTAATGACTTCATCTTGCTTGGATCTACAATCCACACCCTGGGTACCAGAAGTCAGGAAATCAGGAGATGTATTGCACTGGGAAAGTCTGCAGTTAGAGACCTCTCCAAATTGTTAAGGAGCAATGATGTCAGTTTGAGGACTGAGATGCATCTGATTCAGGCCAGGGTCTTTCTAATCACTTGCTATGCATCTGAGAGCTGGAGAATGAATCGGGATGACAGAAGAAAAACTGATGCCTTTGAGCTTTGATGTTGGAGAAGAGTATTTAATATCTCATGGACTTCCAGAAGAATAAACAAATACGTCTTAGAGAAAGTGCAACCAGACTGCTTCTTGGAGGTAAAGATGAAATGGCTTTGTCTCATACACTTAGCATGTTACTAGGAGAGGCTATTCCTTGGAGAGGGATATTATGCCTGGAAAGGTAGATGGAAAAGAGAAGATCCTCAACCAGGTGGATTGACTGCTGCAAGGGGCTGTAATATGTTAGAAATTGAGGATGGTACAGGATAGGACAGGGTTCAGATCTCTTGTCATAAGGTCAGTATAGGTTGTCGTCAACTGCACATAACTACAGCAACAACAATCAGGTTTCCAAGGTTGTCAGTCTCTGTGGGAGAATGCTCATTTCTGTCTTGAAGAGAAGCTGATGGATTATAAATGCCAACCTTTCAATTAACAGCTGATATGCTGCCCCTTAAGCTTCCAGGGCTCCATACACAAGGGACAAAGTGGTACAAGAAGTAAGCTCTCCCCTGATGACCAGAGTTAACGCCATGAAATAGAGCAGAAAAACGCCAGTTTTCTCCTGCAGAATGATCAGGCAGTGGTCATTCATTTTATTTACTTTGTCTACAAATGGATTTATGAGCTGGAGGAGCACTTCATAGTTTCCAGATAGGAGTAGTTTAGGCATTTTCATTGAAAAATTGACTATGTGACTTCCTTCAGAGCTTAGACATTTTGGTTAATAATCTATTTGTGAAATATGTAGTTGAGTGGCAAGTGCAAATGTCAGGAAAATGATTTGAGGCTAAACTTGTCAAATCACTTGAATTCTTAGCAAAAGAAGATTAATAACAGCAGTGATTTGTGGTTTTGAGCTTGATTTAAGTTAATGTTTGTTTCTAGCTTCAGTTTAGTAATTATTTATTTATGTAGTGCTCCCTGTATACCAAAGAGTCTTACAGTGGTCTTTGCAATTACTTGTTATGCATCAGAGAGCTGGACAATGACTAAGAATGATAGAAGAAGAATCGATGCTTTTGAGTGTGGTGCTGGAGAAGAATATTGAACATACATGGACTGTCAAGAGAACAAAGATATCTGTCCTGGACAGGATGAAACCAGGCTGCTCCTTGGAGGTTAGAATTTTGAAGCTCTGTCTCATATACTTTGGGCATTGTGCCAAGAGAGACCAGTCCTTGGAGAAGAATATCACGCTTGTGAGGGTAGAGGGACAGTGCAGGATAGGAAGACCTTGGATGAGATGGGTTGACTCAGTAACTAGGGTAATGGGGTAAGTGTATCAGAGACAATGGAATTTGCCTTATACAAAGGGTCACTATGAGTTGCAACTGACTCGACGACAAATAACAACAGCAGCAACAACAACAACAACAACAACAAATCCTAGATATAATTCAATCCAGTGACTGGGATAATCGGGATGGAAGGGTCAGAGACAGTGCGATTGGCACAGGACAGAGCAGTTTAGAGCTGTTGTACATAGAGTCACTATGAGTCGCAAGCGACTCGACAGCACATAAAAACAACAACATCTTAAACAAGTTCTCCCACCTCTTTGCCAGAAATAGCCAAAGGGAATGTGAATCTTAGCTTCCGTGTATTGAAACCAAGGCTGGAAGAAAACCATGCTGCATGAGACTACCAGAGAAAGAAGGGGCCTGAGACAAACTTGGAAGGACACTTAAAAATCACTCCTTGCCATCAAGTCAGTACTGACCTATAGCTGGCCCTGGAGCAGGATTTTGGAGGTTGTAAATGCCACGGAGGGGATTGCCCATCTTTCTGCTGAGGAACAGTTGTAGATTGGAACTACCTGCTTTGGGGTTGGCAACACAATTCCTTACCTAGTAGGCCACCAGAGCTTCTGAAAGAATTAGACACTGCTGTATGAGAAAACACCACAATTAATTATTTTCAGTAATAACAGTGACCTCTATTTCTTCATGGCTAGAGAGACTCAAGTCATGGTCATATTCTGCACTGGAAAAATTAAGCAATGAATATAAACTATGCAAAACAATGAAGACAACAAAGATTTCTACTTAACCGTTTGTTCCTGGCAAAGTCATCTATTCACAATGAATCGTTATGAGAAAACTGGGGGCAGGAACTGGCTTCTGAAAACATCACATTAAATCTCTAAGGTGTTAAATGAAATCTTCCATTTTTAGCCTTTGGATTATTCTGGACCTCTACAAAACCAGAGCACCCTCTTAGATATTCACAGAAGTGGGGTGTTGTCAGGAGTATGCTTGGGATAACTTGAAACATTAAAAAAAAGTGAAAACAGAGAAGCTAATGTGACATCATTATGCAAATTGTGAATTCAGTAAAACTCTCAAGGCCCTTAAATAATAGTTACCTTTTCTGGGAGTGATGTCTTTTGAATAAAATACATCATTGTTATAATTTTAGTTTTCTTTCTGTAGATAGAGAATTAGATACAGAGATGGAGACAGTGACACACACAGAGAGAGATAGGGGTAGAACTGGTGACAAAGGTTAAAGTCCTTGACCAAAAGTGCTAAGCAAAACATTGATATTTGAACTCACTCGCTGCTGCATGAGGGCAGGTGGGAAACACTCAACAAAAATCAACTCTATTTCCATAAAGCTTACAGCCTTGAAACCCTATGAAATAGTTCTGCTCTGTCCTATAGGGTCACTAGGATTTGGAATCCATTTGATAGCATTGAGTGTGGTTTTGTGCATGTGTGAGTATGTGTATCTATTTACCTACACATATAATTGAATTGGCAGCATCATGATAGGTGGTGAAGAGATTGAGATTATAACAGCCTTACGAGCAACACTCTTGGTACCAGCAGCCAGGAAGCGAAAAGATTAATTGTAAGGGAGCTCTAGCGACCTAGTGGCAAGAAGTTGCACTGCAATCCCAGAGGCGCGTGGTTGGAATCCACCAGATACTCTGCTGGAGAAGGGGGAGGGGGCAATTTTCTCCTGTACCAGTCTGATCCGATTTGACAGTACACACAAGAAAGAATAAAGTAAAATTTTAAAAAAAGATGAATCGTTTTGGGAAAGTCTGCTGTCTTTCCAGACCTCTTCAGAGTACTGAAGAGCAATGATATCAGTCTGGAGACTAAGGTGCTCCTGATCCAGGCCATAGTCTTTGCAGTTACTTGCTATACATCAAAAAGCTGGGCAATGACTAGGGATGATAGAAGGATAATTGAGGCTTTTGATCTGTGGTGCTGGAGAAGAATATTGAATATACCATTGACTGATAGAACAAACAGGTTCATCCTAGAGAGGGTGAGACCAGAATGCTCCTCAGAGGCAAGGATTCTGAAGCTTCATCTGACGTGCTTTGTACATGCTGCAAGTTTGGACCAATCTTTGGAGAGGGGCTTCATGCTTGGGAGGGTGGAGGGACAGTGCAGGAGAGGAAGGCCCTCGATGAGATGGATTGATTCAGTGACTGGGGTAATGGGGGTGGGTGTGTCAGAGACAATAATATTGGCACAGGATAGAGCAGGGTTTAGGGTTGTACATTGGGTCTCTATGAATTGCAGGTGTCTCGACAGCACATAACAACAATAACATCATCATAATCAACAACAACAACAACATAATTGGATATTGCCATTGTCAAAGGTGATTCCAACTCATAGTGACTCCATGTGCTGCTAAGTTGGAACTGCGCTCCATAGAGTTTTCAGAGGCTGTGACCTCTCTTCTGCAGAGCCTCTGGTGTTTCCAAGGCACCAACAATTTAGTTTGTAACTAAGCACTTACCCATTTGTACCACTCATGGACTACCCCATAGATTTATCACCACTGTTGTCCTTGTGCAGCATTAAGTCAGAACAGACCCAGAGCTGACCCTCAGCAGGTTTTCAAAGGCTGACATCATATGAGAAGAGATTGCCCATCCTTCTCCCGCAGAGCAGCTGGTAGATTCGAACTGTGTGCTTTTGGGATTGCAGCACAGATTCTTACCACTAGTCCACCAGCCCTAAAGTGGAGTTGATTTCAACCCATAGCTATCACGTAGGACAGAGTAGGACTGTCCTATGTGGTTTCCAATCTGTCATCTTTTTGGAAACAGATTGCCACATCTTTCTCCCTCAGAGTGGCTGGGGGGTTAGAACCAAAAACCTCTTGGTTAGCAGCCAAGCACTTGAACCATTATGCCCTTGGAGCTCCTTCACATGCATCCATTCAAATTGCTTAATAATACATGAAACATGATTTTAAAATGCTGTTTCATAATTTATAAAACAATGATTCATTGACAGAGCTGACACTGGCATCCTGAAGCCACAAATCACAGCAGGTGGGCATCTGCACTTGCTCTCCTCTAGTTAGTGGGTACCCGCCTTGCTAACAGTCCCCACGAGGGGCCTTGGACGGGCTCCTGGCTGAAGGAAATGAGAAATGCAAAGCAGAGATAGCAGTGCCGGGGCCGCTGGCAGTCATGTCTTCTGTAAAACACATCTCTTCCTCTGCACTACAGGGGTTTATCTTTAAGTCTAGAAGCTAAAGGCAATGCCTTCAGACCAGGCCGCTGGTCAGCATGGCAGCACCGACAAAATTAATGAAATGATTAATTAGATGCAGAATACTAGGTTGTGGTTACAGTCCACTAAGGAGTAAAAATGTGACAATCTCTGCTTAAGGAGCTTATGGCCTAAAGGAATACAAACAGACCTCAATTTCCTTTTTTCTCACTTGAGTGAATATCTCTTACACTGTTCTGTCAAATCAGAAAGTCTCTGTCAGGGAGAATAAGCTCCTTTTAATATGTATGCAGAAAGAACCTGAAGACTCAGGGAACACAACAGCCACTTTTCCCAAAGGCTTCACAGCAGCCCCTTGCAATAAATAGTATCTGGGTAAAGGTGACAGAAGAAGAATCAATGTCTTTGAGTTGTGGTAGTGGAGAAGAGTACTGACACATCATAGACTGCCCAGAGAACAAACAGGTCTTTCTTGGAGAGGATGAATATGGAATGCTCCTTGGAGGGAAGGATTTTGAAACTGTCTCACATACTTTGGGCATATTGCCAAGTGGGACCAATCCTTGGAGGACATCAAGCTTGGAAGGGTGACGGGTCAGTGCAGGAGAGGAAGATCCTGGATGAGATGGATTTACGGTGTCTGTAGCAACGGGGGCAGATGTGTTAGAGACAAGGAGATTGGCTGAAGATAGGACAGGATTCAGAACTATTGTTCATAGGGTTGCTATGAGTCATAGCTGACTTGATAGCACATAACAACAGTGGTTACCCAGCTTTCTCATTCCCCCCAATCTTAAATCTAGAGCTTGCACCTTTCAGCAAAAACACTAAAGAGTGTTATCTTAAGCTTACATAATAGGAATGCTTTTGGTCCCTTTTAAAAAGATATATTTTCTTACCTCCACACTGTTGTGTACTGTGGAGTCAGAAATGAATCATAGCTATCTCTCTGGTGGGTTTTTAGACACAGTTAATCACGTGGGAGGAGATTGCCCAACCTTCTTGTGTGGAGCAGCTGGTGGATTCTGACCACATGCCTTTGGGATTGCAGCACAGCTTCTGCCACTAGAAACTACAGTAGGTAGAATTCTGACCCATAGCAACTCTGTTAAAGCAAAGCTGTGTTGTAGGGTTTCTAAGGCTGTAAATATTTTTTTAAAAATTTCTTAAATTTTATTCTTAAGTTTACAATAATTCAAAGATGATGAACAAAAGCCCAAAATACGTGGGTATACTATTGTAATTGTTGTTATGTGCCACTGAGTCACCTGCAACTCACATTGACCCTATGCACAATAAACCTGCTCTGTGCTAAACCCTGCTCTATCCTGTGCCAATATTACTGTCTCTGACACACCCACCCCCATTACCCCAGTCACTGAATTAATCCATCTCATCAAGGGTCTTCCTCTCCTGCACTGTCCTTCCACTCTCCCAAATGTGACATCCTTCTCCAAGGACTGATCTCTCCTTGCAAGGTATCCAAAGTATGTCAGATGAAGTTTCAGAATCCTTGCCTCCAAGGAGCAGCCTGGCTTCACCCTCTCGAGGATGAATTTGTTTGTTCTCCTAGGAGTCCATGGTATATTCAATACTCTTCTTCAGCACCACAGCTAAAATTTCAATTCTCTTTCTATTATCCCTAGTCACTGTCCAGCTTTCTGATGCATTGCAAGTAATTGCAAAGATCATGACCTGTATCAGGAGCACCTTAGTCTCCAGTCTGACATTGTTGCTCTTCAGTATTTTGGAGTGGTCTCTGACAGCACATTTTCCCAATGCAATTTGTCTTTTAATTTCCTGGCTGATGGTACCAAGAGTGTTACTTGTGGAGCCAAGCAAACTAAAGCTGTTAATAATCTCAATCTCTTCACCATCTATCATAATGCTGTCAATTGGCCCAGTGGTGAGAATCTTTGTTTTCTTGATGTTGAGCTTCAATTAATATTGAAGGCTGTAGTCCTTGACCACCTGCAGCAAGTGATTTAAGTCCTACTCAATTTTAGCAGTCAGGGTTGTGTCTTCTGTGTAACACAGGTTGTTGATGAGTCTTCCTTCCAATCCTGATGCCACATTTCTCCTCATAAAGCCCAGCCTCATGAATGATCTGTTCTTCATATAGATTGAAAATGTGTGGAGATAGGATACATTCCTGGCTGACACCCTTCCCAATTTTGAACCATGCAGTTTCCTTGCTCTGTTCTTATGACTACCTCCTGCTCCAAGTATAGGTTTCTCATTAACACAATCAAGAGTTCTGGGATTCCCATTCTTCTCAGAGTCAGCCACAGTTTGTGGTGATCCATACAGTCAAATGCCTTTGCATAGTCATTGAAACACAGATAGCTATTTTTCTGTTACTCTCTGCTTTCAGCCAAGACCCATCAAACATTAGCTATAGTATCTTTAGTACCATGGCCTCTTCTAAGTCTAGCCTGCACTTCAGGCAGTTCTCAGTTGATGTGCTGTTCCAGTCATTTTTGGATAATTTTCAGCAGAATCTTGCATGCTTACAATATCAGTAATATTGTTCAATAAATTCTACACTCTGTCGTGTCACCTTTCTTTGGAATGGGAACAAATATAGAGATGTCTTCCAGTCAGTTTGACAGGTGGTGGTTGTCCTCCAGATTTCTTGGCACAACTTGGTGAGCACATCCAGGGCAGCGTCGGTTTGTTGAAATATGTCAATTGGTATACCATCAATTTCTTTGACTTTTCCAAGAGGGTGGTGTACTAGGGAGGAGGGTTGGAAGGGGAGAAAATTCAACAATGAAACCCAAAATCTCTGTAAATTTTCATTGAAATTAATAATAAATTAAAAAAAGATAACTAAAAAAGAAACCCAATTATTCAAAGATTAAAATAAAGACCAAGCATACTACATTTAGTATTCACTGATAAGGTCTATGCTGTAGAATTTTTAATATGTTCCAGAAGATCCATTGTCCAAGTTTCCATTATTCTAATAACCTTTATATTTGAAGGAAAAAACATAATCGTTGGGCAAAAATTAAAAGCACATTTTTTTAATAAAAAGATTTTATGTGTGTAAATGAAGCTTCTGATAAATTGACAAAAAAATTTTGGAAAGTAGACATTTTTATGTTTATAAAAATAATACTATGACTGATAATATAGGACTGATACTACATGATTTTGTGGGAACCCACTATCACATGTTTTTCTTATAGAGTGGCTGGAGGGTTGATGAATAACCATTTGGTTAATAAATTCAAGTGGTGATGTGGTTAAGGTGCCCAGCTGCCAACTACAAGGTCAGAGGTTTGAAACCCCAGCAGAAGTGGCAGTCTGCTTTCATAAAGATTACAGCTGCAAAAACCCTACTGGCCATTCTGTGAGTCAGCATCAACTCTACAGCAATGGTTTGTCCTGTTTTATTACACTTAACCAAATTACTATTATTTTCACTTCAAATTACAGTTTCCCACATCTGTTGGCTTAAAGCAGTATTGCTTAGTATACCTGATGGGAGAAGATCAAGGTTTTGAACCTGAAGTTCTCTGTTTGGTAGACAATATAACCCTTAATGCTTTTCTCTAGGGCAACCCTCTAATTTCCACAGGACTTGAACACCATGTGCTTTTACATGTGTAAACCAGTAGGAAGGTCTATTGATTGTACATAAAAGACTGAAATAGTTCTCAGAATAAATGTGGAAGGTAACATGATGGTTTTCTCCAAGATGTTTCTGGGTAAAAATATGGCCGCATTTTTCTTATGAATTCTGTTCAGGCATTCTCTGTGTTCTGGCTTTGCTTTCTAATGAGCAGTCTCTCTATGAAGTTAAAGACCAACATCTCATAGTTGCTTTAGGGGAGTTGCACTAAATTTGTACACAGAATGCTCCTTGGAGGCAAAGATGACGAAGCTTCGACTCATGTTTTGGACATGTTGCTGTGCGAGGCTATTTGTGGGAAAGGGATGTTAAGCTTGGAGGGTCAGAAAAAAGTCTCCCAATGAGTTGGATTGACACAGTGACTGCAGCAATGGGTTCAAGTATATGCGATTGTAAGTTTAGGCACAGGATAGGACAGTTCAGATCTGTTGTTTATAGGCTTGTTATGAGTCATACTTTGGAAACAGGAGTGGCATCTACTTCCTAAACAACATGCCTCCAGAAACTATGAACTTTGATAAATGTCACGGGTTGTAAAGGGGCTTCAGGCCTTTTGTTCATGGGGTCACTTGACTCATAGGGTATGCTCAACTCGAAGCAATCAACAACAACATGAGTCACACTAATCAAACTCAAGTCGATGGCACCTAACAACAGCAACTGACTTAACCTCACAGCTGTTGAGTCAATTCTGACTGATAGAAACCCTCCATTGGCTGACCGAAGTTGTAAATTGCAACCGGAGGAGACTTCTCATCTTTCTCCAGCATGGCTGCCGGTGAATTCTATCTGCTGGAGAAGCACGGTCTGTGGGTTAGCAGCACAACTCCCCGAGGACTAGAGAGAGATTACTGTAAGGCAAATCTTTATGCATACTGCTCCCAGGCCGTCTGAAATGTGGCCTGGCAAAAACATCTTTGTTTTAAAAAGAGCAAAGCTGTTACTTTGAGGACTAACGTGCACCTGACCTAAGCCCTGATATTTTCAGTTGCCTCATATGCAAAATTTGGAAAATGAAAAAGGAAAACTGAAGGACAATTGATGTATTCAAATTGTGTGTGGTATTGTGAAGAATAATGAGTATGCTGTTGGCTGTCAGAAGAGCAAGCAAGCCAGTCCTAAAAGAAACACACCCAGGAAGCCCTTTGGAAAGTAGGATAGTGAGATTTTGGTGTGTTTACTATGACACATCTTTAGGAAAGGTGAATCACTAGAAGAAGATACTGTGTTTTCTAAGCTAGTTGTTGTTACATGTCTTTCTATCAATCCTAGTCATTGTCCAGCTCTCTGATGCACAGCAAGCAATTGTGAAGACTATGGCCTGGATCAGGCACACCTTAGTCTTCAGACTGTCATTGTTGCTCTTTCAGTACTCTGGAGACGTCGCTGACAGCCAGCTTTCCCAATACAATTCTTTTGATTTCCTGGCTGCTGGTACTAACAGTGTTGATTGTGGAGTTAAGCAAACTGAAGCTGTGAACAATCTCAATCTCTTCACCATCCACAATAATGCTGCCAATTGGCCGAGTGGTGAGAATCTTTGTTTTCTTGATGTTGAACTTCAATCCATATTTAAGGCTGCAGTCCATGATCTTCTGCAGCAAGCACTTCCGGTCCTCCTAGTTTCTTATTTTTCCTGCTGAACCTACTTAATTTAAATTTGGCGGGATAGCCACAGTCAACAATCTCATCATTAGCAGCCTACCTGGCTTATTTACACATTCTCACCAAAAGGTAGTACTCATCTCATTCGCATCATTATCATGGTCCTACCCACCTATGTTTAGGGGGATTTCAGAGGCCTGTTATTTCAGAAGTGGATGGCCAATCCTTCTTCCTATTCTGTCTTACTCTGGAAGCTCCTCTAAAACCTGTCTACTATGGGTGACCTATCTGGCATTAGAAACACCACTAGCACAACTTCCAGTATCACAGCAACAAACAAGTATAGGAAATGGACAGAAAAGTGCTGTAAATTGGTCCAGTGGTGAGAATCTTTGTCTTCTTGACATTGAGTCTCAGTCCATACTGAAGGCCGCAGTCCTTGACCCTCTGCAGTAAGTGCATGAGGTCCTCCTCAGTTTCAGCAAGCAGGGTTGTGTCATCTGCATAGCACAGATTGTTGATAGATCTTCCACCAATCCTAAAGCCATGCTTCCCTCATAGAGCCCAGCCTCTCAGATAATCTGCTCTGCATACATGTTGAAAAGGTATGGAGATAGGACACATCCCTGGCATACACCCTTCTCAATTTTGAACCATGCAGTGTTGCCCTGCTCCGTTCTGACAACTGCTTCTTGGTCCAAGTATAGGTTTCACATTAGCACGATTAAATGTTCTGGGATTCCCATTCTTTTCAGAGTCAGCCACAGTTTGTTACGATCCACACAGTCAAATGCCTTTGCATAATCAATGAAACACAGATAGACATTCTATTAGTATTCTCTGCTTTCAGCTAAGATCCATCTGACATCAGCTATAATATCCCTAGTACCACAACCCCTTCTAAACCCAGCCTGGACTTCCGGCAGTTCTCTGCTGATGTGCTGTTCTAATCATTGTTGGATAATCTTCAGTAGAATCTTGCTTGCATGTGAAATCAATGCTGCTAGGAGAGGTTATTCCTTGGAGGGCAACATTGTGCTTGGGAAGGTGAAGGTTTGGTGAAAACGAGGAAGACCCTCAACCAACTGGATTGATACAGCGACAGCCACAATGGGCTCTAATGTTCCAGGAAGTGTGAGGATGGCACAGGATAGGACAAGATTCAAATCTGTTGTTTGCAGTCACTGTGTTTATGGTCACTATGAGTCCTATTAAACTTGAGGGAACCTAACAACAGTAACAACCACCATCCAGACATATGGTGAAAGTTAAAGCCAATGGACTGGGAAAGTGATTTTTAAAAATCAGCCTAAAATTGAGAGAATTTGTTCGAACTTGTATTCAAATTTTGTAAATAAACTAGTTGTTGCTGTTAAGTTGTTAAGTGCCATCTAGTCATAGGCGACTCATAGCAACCCTATGAATGAAAGTCCTGAACACTTGTATAACTTTGGTTGTTTCTTCATGTTTAAAGGGTTTCTGGAGGCAAGCCATTTCAGAAGTGGGTGCCACTCCTGCTTCCAAGCTTGTTTATTCGGGAAGGTCCACCATATACTGTCCACCATGGGTAACAATTACCTAATGGGTTTTAAACTAGGAGGCCTTATCACATCGTCTCACTCCCCTTAGCAAATCAATATTCTACCCTAATGCTCACCAATCCCAGCCAACAAACTTCTGTAGAACCTAGCTCTTGCCCCATGCTGCCAACCAAAAAGAAAATAAAATTTAAAAAAAATTTCAAAAATCATCGTACATCACATCCTGTGTTGGTAACTAACAATAAACAGCTACTACAAAGGTGAGGTGGTGGTGAACTAGGTGTCACACAGAAAACCAAAGATCTCAGATCAACAGAACCAATTTCCAGAACTTATATTTATGATATAAACTCCTTTAAGCTGGTCCCTTCCCACCTGGGGCATAATTTAAAATTGTCTTCTTTGATCTTTAGATTTTGGCCTTTGTTTTGATCCCCAAAGCACCTTTGCCCAGGCTCTATTCATCTTATTATAGTCTCTCCTGTTTTCCTGAAGGCTTTTGCAGGATGAGGTCACACATTATTGCCTGCATTTGTGCTTCAGCTATAGACTTTGCACACATGCAACTCTGGGGACAATCACAGCTCCCCCAGGGTGTAGTACTTATTCTTGAAGCTTTAGCGCCTTCAGATACCTGATACAGATGCAAGATTGATTGGACCTGTTGTCTTTGGACTGCTGACAGCACTATTTTTCATAAAACTGGGCACTCCAGTTGCTGTGAATCTTTATGGTTCCAGTATTTAAAGAAAGCAGAACGAAATGTGCTCTGGGAAAGAAACTTGGAAAAAATGCTTTGAAAATATCCCCATCCCACCCCCAATCCAACCCCCAAATTCCATTACTTCTATGTCAAGACATGTGATACAAATTGCTTAATTATCATAAAAGGTGAATGTGACCAAAAACACGATATGGGACTAACACCTGGCTTTTCACATGTTATGGAATTAATAAGATTCAAAGGCTCCTTTGATCAAAAAACAGCTCCATGGTAGCCTGCACTGCCTCTGACAATTCTCATTTCTGTCTCCAGAGGCCTCTGTTCAAATGCAACCATCTTTCCTGGGAAGTAGACATACAAATTAATCACCATCAATGCATTGAAGTGATTCTGTCTCTTAGCAGTACAGGCTTAGGAAAAGGAGGCGGGCGGGGGGTGGTGGCAGAAAGAAAAAGCAAAGCATAGAACAAGAATGCTTTAATGATAGAATGAATTAAGAATGTTTTAGAAGCAGACTGCCCAACACAGTAGACACTAGCCTTAGGTGCCATTTAAAATAAAATTCAAATTAATGTAAATAAAAAATGTCATTCTTTAGTCACAATGGTCAGACACATTTTAAGAGTTCAGTAGTTCCATGTGCCTAGTGGCTACCATCTTGGACAGTACAGATAAAAAATGGTTCTGGTATTGTTGATAGTTTTATTGAACAGCTGTGACCTAAAATAGCAGAGAATTTAATGGAAAAATTTCTAAATGGAGAATCTGTGTGTTGTGCTTGGAATGCAGAGAGAAGAAAGAAAGTGCCAGAAAGGAGGTGGAGGTGGGGGGAAGCTCCAACAAAGAAATGGGATTACATAAAGTAGGAGTGGCAGGAAGGCATTGCCTATTTCACAGTACTTAAATGGTACTGCCTGGAGCCTCATGCTCATGTATTCTGTCTGGATAAAGTGGAATTTTCCAGTAAGTCATCCCTAGGTCCTAATTCTGGCTCTGCTAGCTATAAGCTATGTGGCTGTGGATAAAATCATTTATCTCTTCTTAACTTCTTATTTGTAAAGTGGAGATAAATAATTCCGACATCGCACTATTGTCATGAGTATTAAAAAGAATATGTATAAAGTACCTGGCATATTATAGACAGTGTACAAATTGGAAATATCATGCAAGGAATCTCTGGATATGCAGACAATACTGGCTGATTGGGTGACAGTTGGAACCAATCCAGAGTTGCATCAGAAGACAGGCCGAGTGATCTGCTTTTGAAAGATCACAGTTTTATTGAATAGCTCTCCTCTGTATACATGGAGTTGCTCTGAGTTGAAATTCATCTGATGGCAATTAACGCCCCCGACAGTCTATTAACCTACGTTGGGGTACTGCAGTAACACACACAACTCTTTGTACTTGTCTCAGGTACAAACTCCATAAATAGTTGGTAGACTTAATTTAACTGAAATACTCACTACATTTCTTATTTACATGCTCGCATTTCCCATGAATTAGGATTCCATGAATGAAAAATGCTGTGCAAACGCTGATGTTATTGGTTTTGTACGAGTAATTAACATGAAATAGGATCAGAAGAGAACAATCCCTTGGAAGCTAATCTTTTTAAGTTAATGGAATTGAAATATTATAATTCATGAAACAGTACTTAAATGATACTGCTTGGACAGTTGGTGATTGCTATTTATATTTGTTGAATTTTAAAAATTGCGTCCTTCATAGATTTGCTTGAGGGCACAAGTACAAATAATGAATACATTAATTATCATAAATGAATCATTAAACAGTAACTGTAATTAACATCTTAAACCAATATCTTCTTTTAAAAAACAGTAACCTTAGTGCTCCTCTACTGGGAAAAGATGGTTAAAAGAGAAGTTAATTGGTAGAATATTAAGCTGGAAAATGGAATCACAACTTCATCTGATCCATTCCAATGACTTCCTCATTAAAACCATATGGACAAAGGTGGAGTCTTTATTGTAAGGCTCTTTTAAGACTTACTATAACATTTTCTTTCTTTTTTGTTCACTCTTTCACTCATTGTTGTGACTTTACAATTTTTTATTTTTTTTTCTCTTTACAAATATCTACAAACGTGTTGGCAAAGAATATCGACTGTCCCAGGAACTCTCAAAAGAACAAACCAATCTGTCCTGGAGGAGTAGGGTTCTTCTCAGAGGAAAGGATAGTGAAGCTTCATCTCATAAACTTTGTGCATATTTTCAGAAGGTGGCCAGTCCTTGGAAAAAGCCACAATGCCTGGAAAGGTAGAAGACAGTCCTCACAGGACTGACACAGTGACTGCAACAACGGGCACGAGCATGACTGAGATTACAGTGATGTCCCAGGACAAGGCTAGGTTCTGACCTGTTGAACATTGGGTTGCTATGGATAGTAGTAGATGGATGACACCTAGTAATAACAAAGATAGATATACTCAATTGTTTCATATGAATATAATAATGAAGTATACATACGAATATGACAGCTAATTAGACAATGGAAGGAAGTAAGAAAAACCAGATAAGAATTGATCCCTTTGAACTGTGCATAAAGATTCTTGAATGTCCCATGGTTGGCTAGTGCAGAAGAATTTCATGAAACAACATATGATCAAGAGACAATGGGGTTGAAGAAGGAAGTTCAAGCTGCTCTGAAGGACTTGGCAAAAACAAGACCCCAGGAATTGATGAAATACTAATTGACATATTACAGAAAATAGATGCTGCCCTGGACTCATTACTCACCATGTTATGCCACCGAGAAATCTGGAGGACAACTTACCTGCCCAACTGACTGGAGAAGAACTGTATTTATTCCCATTACAAAAAAAGGTGACCCAACAGTTGTCGTTGTTGTTGTTGATTGCCTTTGAGTTGAGTATGATGCGTAGCACCTTATGAACAAAATGCCTGAAGCCCCTCTACAACTATAGAGATTTATCAAAGTTCATAGGGTTTCTGGAGGCATGTTATTTAGGAAGTGGATGCCACTCCTGCTTCCAAACCTGTCATAGTATGTTATTGTTGTTATGTGCCATTGAGTCGCCTGATGTATAGCGACCCTGTGTATAGCAGCTTGGAACCCTTCCCTGTCCTGAGTGAGTTGCACTAACTCTGACACCAACTCCCCATCACCCCAGTTACTGTATCAATCTATTTCACCTTGAGTCTCCTACTCCTGTGCTGTCTGTCCATCCTTGTGAGCATGATGTCCTTCTCCAAGGACCAATCTTTCCTGGCCATGTGCCCAAAGTAAGTGAGGCAGAACTTCAAAATCCTTGCCTCCAAGGAGAGACTTGGTTTCACCCTCTAAGACAGACCTATTTGTTTTCTTAGCAGCCCATGGTATGTTCAAGACTCTTCTCCAGCACCACAAATTGAAGGCATCTATTCTTCTTCTGTCATACTTAGTCATTGTCCAACTCTCTGAAGCATAACAAGTAATTGAGAATGTCATGGCCTAGATTAGGTGCACCTTTGTGTTTAAACTGATATCATTGTTCTCCAGCACTCTGGAGAGGTCCATAACCCAACAGGCGTCATCCTGCTCAAGATTATCCAGAGAACTGCTGAAGACTATAACAGTGTATTGACAGAGAACTACCAGAAATAAAAGCTGGGCATAGAAGAGGTCATGGCACTAGAAATATTATTGCCAATGTCAAATGGATCTTGGCAGAAAGCAAAGAGTACCAGAGGAATGTCTATCTGTGTTTCATTGACTATGCAAAGACATTTGACTATGTGGATCACAACAAATTGTGGCTAACCTTGAGAAAAATGGGGATTCCAAAACACTTAATTGTGTTAATGCAAAACCTATACTTGCATCAAGAAGCTGTTGTTAGAACAGAGGTGTTAGTTTGTCCTTGAGGGACTGAGTTCACTCAGCATAATACTCTCCAGTCCCTCCCAAGTTAGGTAATAATTTACAAAGTTATTACTCCTGCATGCTGCATAGTATTCCATTGTGTGAGTGTACCATAATTTTTCTATCCATTTGTTTGTGGATGGATATTTGGGCTGTTTCCATGTTCTTGCGATGGTAAATAATACTGCTGTGAACATTGGTGTACAAATCTCAGTTTGTGCCTCAGTTCTCATATTCTCAGGGTATATTCCAAGTAGTGGAATAGCTGGGTCATATGGAATTTCTGTGTTGGGTCATATGTAATTTCTATGTTCAGCTTTTTGAGGACACGCCAAACTGCCTTCTAGAATGGTTGCACCATTTTACAATCCCACCAAAATGTGTAAGAGTTCCTTTCTCACCACATCCTCTCCAACAACTATTACTTGCTGCCTTGTTTAAACTTTGGCACTCTTACTGGAGTTAGATGGTATCTCACTGTGGTTTTGATTTACATATCTCTTATTGTCAGTGATTTGGAGTACTTCTTCATGTGTCTGTTTGCAATAGAATTAATGTTTATTGAGATTATTTTATTCTTTCTTTCTCTCATTCTTACAGAGTTGGTTTCAACTCATAGCTGACCCTACAGTGAGTTGCTGTCCCAAATAAACGTGCCCTTTAGGTTAGTAGAGCAAATCTCTAACAATTATACCGTTAGGACACCGTTTCTATTTTCTTATGTAAATTAACATTCCCTCCTCAACATTGACCATCTATCCGCTACTGTCACTCAGAAACTATTTCACTTCATTATTTAATGCTTCAGAATTGTATATAGCAAGAAGAGATGTGTTTCATATACTTAGTGGCCTAGTGGTAAGAAGATGCACTGCAATCTCAGAGGTATACAGTTCAAATCTACCCACTGCTCTGTGGGAGAAGGATGGGCATTCTCTTCCTGAGCAACTAACTGCCTCTGAAAACGTGCCAGAGAATCAGCTACGGATCAGTTCTGACTCGATGGTACATAACAACAAGTCATAAAAATTGATAAGATGTATACAAAAGTCCACAGGGGAAATGGAGGAAGGAGGAGGTCTGAGGCTGGAGGATGGTGAAAATCTTGAGGGCACAGAGTTATGTGGGCAGAGTGAGGGGTTGAAGAAATTAGGAGAGATCCAGTGGGGACCTGAAAAGTTTCCTTAATGATGAGCATTGATCAATGATGATTAATTTTATAAACACAATAAATGTATGGGAATGATACTGTGAAGCATAATGTAAATATAGGAATGTGTGAAGCACAATGTATACAAATAAAACACATGGTATACAAATTTTGTATGCAAACCAATATAAAATAAAAATAATTTTAAAAAGCATAAAAAAGAATGATACTTATCTATATCCAGAATGACTGCACCTAGCTTTTAAGTTCTCAGTTGCAACTTACCAATGGAGAACGTAGAATATTGTCCTTGTGAATGATGTAATGCCAGTTAACTTTGCTATTCCCTGACACTGTGGTCCTGAGGCCCCATAACAATTGACTGATTCCTTCAGGATACCTTCTTATGGTTAAGAAGTTTATGTTCTATTACCCCTGATGGATCCACGATATTTGTGGATACATTGGTAGCACATACACATGTTATTTATTTATTTTTTTAAAATTGAGCCTAATTACTGCAGTGCCTCATTCACAATAGGATCCCACCGAATACCTGCTGAATGCTTACTGTCACAGTAGGAACCCAGACATAATTCTACTTACCTGTTAGAAAACATGTAAACATTCAGCTGTTACCCTGTACTTGGAACTGAGTGTTTGTCATCATTGTAGGACCAGCAGAGGCAAATTATCCAAGAAGCAAGTTTAGCACGGATCCGCTTGTGTTTACTTTCTGATCTGTGAAACTGATCATACAGAGCAGAAAGGAAGAACAAGTAAGCCTGTGTTTACCTTGTTCACTGAGTATTTTGTCCCTGTCAGGGATTACAAACCTCATTATAAATCGGTTTCCACTTGGTAAGAAGATGCTGTGAAGGTGGGAAAGAGACAGATGCTAGTCACACCTAAAAGCAGAATCTTTCAGGTAGTGAAAAATGTGAATTTGTTTACTACGTTGTTGTTAGAAGCTGTCAAGTTGAGTATGACTCATAATGATCCCATGAACAGCAGATCTGAGCCCTGTCCTGTCCTGTACCATCCTCACACTTCCTGACATACTAGAGTCCATTGTGACAGTCACCATGTCAATCCACCTGGTTGAGGTTCTTCCTCTCCTTTGTCAACCTTCCACTTTTCCAAGCATGATGACCCTCTCAAAGGAATAGCCCCTCCTTTTTTTTTTTTAAAAAAGTTTTTTTAATAGCCCCTCTTAGCAACATGCCCGATGTATGTGAGGTGAAGCCTCATCATTTTTACCTCCAAAGAGCACATTGGTTGTACCCTCTCCAAGACACAGTGGAAGAGATTGAGACGTTCAGTATGCTTCTCCAATACTCAAAGGCATCAATTCTTCTTCTGTTACCCTATTTTTTTGGCCGGCTTTCAGGTGCATAGCAAGTGATCAGAAAAACCATGACTTGAATCAGACACACCTTCGTCCTCAAACTGACATGGTTACTCCTCAATTACTCGGAGAGGCCCCTAACTACAGACTTTCCTAATGCCATACGTCTCCTAATTTCCTGACTGTTGGTACCTAGGGTGTAAATTGTGGATCCAAGTAACATGAAGCTGTTGACAGTTTCAATCTCTTCTCCATCCACCATTATGTTGCCTATCAGTCCAGTGATAGCAATCTTTGTTTTCTTGACACTGAGATGCAATTTATATTGAAGGCTGCATTCCTTGATCTTCTACAACAGGTGCTTCAAGTCCTCCTCACTTTTAGCAAGCAAGATTGTGTCATCTGCATAATGCAGGTTATTAATGGGTCTCCCTCTGATTATGTTGCCACATTCCTCTCACAGGCTCCAGCTACTCAAATAATTTGCTCAGCATACAAGCAGAATAGGTATGGAGTGAGAGCACAACCCTGACACACTCCTTTCTTAATTGTGAACCATGTAGTGTCTCCCTGCTCTTTTTGCACACCAGCCAAAGGTCCAGGTATAGGTTTCACATGAATACAATTAGTGCTTTGGGACTCGCATTCTTCTCAGCCAGAACTTGGGTATTTTATTAATTTTAATGAACATTTACAGAGATTTTGGATTTCCATTCGTTCATTGTTGCCTTTTTCTCCCTACCCAACCCTTCCCCCTAATTTGCACTTCTCTTTGAAAAGAAAAAGAAAAATTCCTTCATTGGTATACAATCCCCCCGACCCCCACCCCAAGTACACTCCATTCTGCAACCTTCATTCTGGACTCTTGTCATAATCATAACATCCAATCATATATTGCTTTTAAACTATTCTCTCCCTCATCTGTTTCAATGCAGTATACATGATTTATCCAATTTTTATCCATACAGTCAAATATGCCTTTGCCTAGTTAATAAAGTACAAATAGACTTCCTTCTGCTATTCCCTACTTTCAGCCAGAATATATCTGACATTAGCGTTGATATCTCTGGAGCGACAGCCTCTTCTAAATCCTGCTTGATCTTCTGGTAGTTCCCAATCTATGTACTGTTCTAGACAGTTTTGAATGAGCTTCAGTAGTATTTTGCTTGGATGAGATAGTAATGATATTGTTCAATAATTTCCACATTCTGTTGAGTCACATTGCTTGGAACTGGGAACATATATGGACCTCTTCCAATTCTTTGTCCAGACAACTGTCCTCCAGATTTCCTGGCATAGGTGGGTGAGTGCATCCAAGGCTGCATCTGTTTATTGAAACAAGTCAATTGATATCCCATCGATTCCTGGGGTTTTAGTTTTTGACAATGCTTTTAAAATGTAGCTTCCACTTCTTCTTTCATTACAATTAGCTCCTGCACATGCAGTACTTCCTGAAATTTTTCAGTGTCAATCAGTTCTTTTTGGTACAGTGGTTCTGTATATTCCTTCTATCTTCTTTTGATGCTTTCTCAGTCATTCAGTACATTGCAGATAGCACCTTCCAGCATCGTGACTAGAGGTTTATATTTGTTTTTCAGTTCTCTCAGCTTGAGAAATACAGAGTGAGTTCTTCCCTTTTTATTCTCCAATTCCATCTCGGCATATTTCATTATAATACTTGTCTTTGTCCACTTGAGCTGCCCTTTGAAGTCTTATGTTTAGCTCTTTTAGTTTGACATGTTTTCCCTTTGTTTTGGCTTCTTGAAGCTCTAATGGAATTTCAGAGTCTCTTCCAACATCCATTTTGGTTTTGCCTTTCTCCTCTGCCTTTGAAATTACCTGCTTTCTTCATGAATGATATCCTTGATATCATCCCACAACTCGTCTGGTCTTTGATCATTGGTATTCAATGCCTCAAACCTATTCCTAAGATGATCTTTAAATTCTGATGGAATAGATTCAAGAATATATCTTTAATAGTTTTGGTCCAAGAATATATCTTGGTTCTAACATTCAAGATCTTATCATGGTTCTTGTGGACTGATTAGTAAATGAACAAAATAAGCCTGTGCTGACTTTACTTATTGGGTGCTCAACACTACCAGGAAGTAGTTAACAAGATAAGCATCTCCGAATATTTCCTTAATACTTTTACATGCCAACTAAGTGTTTAAAATTTGGTAAACAGTTTCAAGGAGAATAAGGGAAATGAGGTACAATCTTCCGTTCTGAACTAGATACATCATAGCTATGGTTAGCTGAGTCAGAAGGAATTCAGTCTACCCTGCCTTCTTTCCTTTATTCCTTTTACTGAAATATTCCAAACAATCTTGAGAATATAGGTAAGACTGTAATAGAAACCCATATACCAGTCATCTAGCATTGCCAGATTTTACCATCTCCCCCATATTTAATCTGGTAGTTATCTTAAGAATTAGAAATCCATGTATAGAACTGAAGCTACTTATATAATTACCTAGCCTTAACTCAGACCTTAACCACTGTGCTCCCCAAACTTTGCAACACATTAGAATTGCCTGAGGAAGAAGATTTAAAATAGCTCATTGCCTGAATATCTTCTCTTATCAATGAAACTGAATGTCGGGGGAATGCAAGTAGGCATTAGTATTATTTAAAGCTTCCCAGGTGATTACAATGTACAAAGTTTGGGAAATATTGACTATTAACTATTATCCTATACTGGATGTTTATATTTGGCTCAAGCAATTTGCAAATAATTTCTCACCTAGAAAGTATGGAAGACTCACTCAGCAGGTTTGTGGAAGAAAGACCTAGTGATATACTTTGGAAAAAAATTATAGGCAAGAAAATTCAAAGAACCAAACCTACTCTGTTACCAGTGAGGTCACTTGAATTGTAATGCACTTGATAGCAAATGGTTTTGAGATTTGTTGTCGTTTTTAATGTATATAGTCAGAAACTGTATATGGATTTGCGTGTTTTAAAAATATAGAAATTATATTTACTGCCACCCATTACCATGGAGTCAGTTTCAACTTGTGATGATGTACAACCTCAACAACAGACCTGAACATAGTCCTATCTTACACATCCTTACTGTCTCTTATATCCACAAGTCAATTGTCACAATCACTGTATCAGTTCATCGTACTGAGGGTTTTCTTCTCTTTCTCTGGCCTTCACGTATGGCAAGTCTCAAATACATTGATCAGACAACAGGGTAGAGGTGTCTGAATCAGGTAAGCTGCAGGAATTTACATGCTCAAGATCAGCAGATCACATGGCAGGCTGTTGGTTTCAGATTAGAGTTGTCATCATAGAGTTTTCAAAGACTAGTTCATTTTATTTCCATTAATTTATTGTTATATATTTTCTTCCCTACACCCTCACTCCCAGTTTTTTCTCTTTAAAAAAATTTATTCATTGCTGCTCAGTTTCCCCCCATCCCCAGTTTGCTTTGCTATGCACCTCTTATTCCGGACTATTGTCATGCAAATAATGTCCAATCATACATTCTCCTCAAACAATTCTTTCCCTCATCTGTTCCAATGAAGTGTCCATTTTTTAATCTCCTCTTTTCTTAGCTTCTGCCCAACCCTCAATGTCAGTCCTATTTTATGACAGTGGCATTATGCAATATTTGTCCTTCTGTGACTGAGATATTTCACTCAGCAAAATGTCCTCCAGGGTTAACCATTTTGTATATTTTATGAGTTTCTTATTTTTCATTGATGCATAGTATTCCATCCTGTGAATATACCACAGCTTCTCCATTCATTTGTTCGTGCACACTTGGATTGCTTCTATCTCATTGCTGTTGTGGATAATGCAGCAATAAACATAGGTATGCATATACCACATAATTTTGTTCTAGGCTCTTTGAGGAGAAATGTGGCATCAGGATTGGAGGTAGACTTATCAATTGGAGGTAGACTCATTGTGTAGACGACACAACCCTATTTGCTGAAATTGAAGAGGTCCTGAAGCACTTGCTGCAGAAGGTCAAAGACTTCAGCCTTCGATATGGATTGAAGCTCAACATCAAGAAAACAATTATTCTTACCACTGGGCCGACTGACAGCATCATGACAGATGGTGAAGAGATTGTGATTGTTCACAGCTTTGCTTGGCTCCACAATCAACATACTTGGTACCAGCAGCCAGGAAATTAAAAGAGGAATTGCATTGAGAAAGTGTGCTGTCAGAGACCTCTCCAAAGTACTGAAGGACAATGATGTCAATCTGGAGACTAAAGTGTGCCTGATACAGGACATGGTGTGTGCAATTACTTGCTATGTGTCAGAAATCTGTACAATGACTAGTGATGATAGAAGGAGAATTGTGGTGCTAGAGTGCTAGGAGAACAAACAAGTTCGTCCTAGAGAGGATAAGACCAGGCTACTCCTCAGAGGCAAGGATCCTGAAGCTTTGTCTGACATACTTTGAAGATGTTGCAAGGCAGGACCAGTCCTTGGGGAGGGACGTCATGCTTGGGAGGGTGGAGGGACAGCATAAGAAAGGAAGACCCTCAATGAGATAGACTGATTCAGTCCCTGGAGTAATAGGTTGTGTCAGAGACAATACAGTTGATGCAGGGTAGAGCAGGATTTACGGCTGTTGTACATAGAGTCACTAAGAGTTGCAGGCAACTTGATGGCACATAACAACAAAACAACAATAATGCATATATATGTTTGAGTGGAAGTTCTGGTTTCTTTAGGGCATATTCCCAGTAGTGCTGGGTCAAATGATATTTTTATTTCTGACTTTTTGAGAAAGCACCATACTGCCTTTCTGTGTGGCTGCACCATTTTACACTCCCACCAACAGAGAATAGGAGTTTCAATTTCTCCACAAAATCACCAGCATTTGTTGTTTTTTGCTCTGTTGAACTTTGCTGCTATTACTGGGGTGAGATGATATCTCTTAGCTGTTTTTATTTGCCTCTCTCACAGAGCTAGGGATTTTGAACATTTCTTCATGTGTTTGTTTGCCTTCTGAATATCTTCTTTGATGAGGTGTCTGCTCATCGCCTGGGTCAATTTTGCAATTGGGTTATTTATCTTGTTAAGTGCTGTCGAGTAGTAGATGATTCATAGGTAACCTATGAATGAAAGACCTGACCACCTGTATAAATTTCATAGTTTCTCCATTTTTTAGAAAAATGGAATTATTTTAGAATTTCTTTTTAGACTAATAGAATTCTTTTATAGACGAATCCAGCGCCTTGATAAAATAAAGGTTTTGCCATCAAGTTGTAGACAACTCACAATGACCTTATGAACAAAAGACCTAAACACTTTTATAACTTTCATAGTTTCTCTAAGTTCAAAGAGTTTCCAGAGGGAGGCAAGCTATTTCAGAAGCGGATGTCACTCCTGCTTCCAAGCCTGTTTCAATCTGGGAGCTCCACCAAACACCCTCCCACCATGAGTAAAGTTCTAGTCCTTGGGAAATGGCATCATGCTGAGAGAAGTGCAAGGTCAGAGAAGAAAAGAAGATCCTCAACACGATGCATTGATATGGTGACTGTAACAATGGGCTCGAGCATGTCTCGGATTGTGGGGATGGCATAGGACATGGCAAGGGTAAGATCTGTTGTTCATAGAATTGCTGTGAGTCACAGAGGGAGCTCTGTTGGCCTAGTGGATAGAAAGGGATGCTACCAAGCCAAAGGTGGGTGATTTTAATCTGCGGCCCTCAGCCCTGGTTTTGTTTTTGATCAAACATTCTTCTAAATGGCATAGCACTGGTCTTTCCATTTGCTGTACAGAGGTAACTCGTGATTGCTGTGATGCTAAATACTGTGACACTGATGTGTCAAATATGATAATGGTTACCCATGGCGGACAGTGTTTGCTGGAGCTCAGATCAAAACAGGCTTGGAAGCAGGAGTGGTATCCGCTTCTGAAATAGCTTGCCTCCAGAAATTCTATGAACTTAGAGAAACTATGAAAGTTATACAAGTGTTTAGGTCTTTCATTCATAAGGTCACTATGAGTTGTCTACAACTTGATGGCACAACCTTTATTTTTTCAAGGTGCTGGATTATTCTATAAATTCTAGATATAAGTCCCTTATCAGACATGCCATTCATTACCAAATATTTTTCCCCAATCCGTGGCATTCGTTTTTACCTTGTTGAAGTGTTCTGATGTGCATAGGGATTTGACTCTTAGAAGGTCCCATTCATGTGTTTAATTCTCTCATGGTTGTAGGTTTTTCAGGATGCTTGGAAGATTGTTCACTTTGTGGAAAAGGGCTTCTAGAGTTCTTCCAAGCTTTCCTCTAATGAAGTTTATAGTCCTTAGTTTTAGTCCTAAGTCCTTGATCAACTTGCAGTTGGTTTTTGTGTATGGTGTGAGGTGTGAGTCTTGCTTGAGTTTTCTGCAGTTAGTTTTCCAATTTTGCCAGCACCATTTGTTAAGGAGGTTTTCATTTCTCCACTTAACTAATTTCTTCTCCTTGTCAAAAATCAGTTGACCATAGGTAGATGGGCTGATTTCTGGGCTCTCAATTCTATTCCATCAATCTATGTGTCTGTCCCTGTACCAGTACCACATTGTCTTGACAACCATGAACGTGTAGTATAATTTAAGACCAGGGAGTGAGATGCCTCTTACCTTCTTTCTCTTTTTCAGGAGTGGTTTGCTTATTCAAGATTTCTTTTCATTCCAAATGAAACAGGAAATTGCTTTTTTACATCTTGTTGAAGAATGGAACTGGTATTTGTATTGGGATTGCTTTGGACTTATAGATTGCCTTTGGTACAATTGTGATTTTTACACTATTGCGTCTACCAATCCATGAGCATGGTATATTCTTCCATTTCTCCAGGTCTCTTTTTGTTTCTTGTGGTAATGTTGTGATTTTATTTGAATGTGTTTTTTGTGTTTCTGGTTAGGTTTACTCCCAAGTATTTAACCTTCTGTTTAGCTATTGTGATGGCTATTGCTTTTGTTAGCTCCAGTTCTGTATTCTCTTTGTCACTGTAGAGAAATCCAGTTGATTTTTTTTATTGTGATCTTGTATCGTGCCACTTTGCTGAGTTGGTTGACTATGTCCAGTAGTTTTCTTGCTGAGTCTTTAGGTTTTTCTAAGTAAACTGTCGTATCTGCACACAGAGATAATTTTACCTCTTCTTTGGCAATTTGGATACCTCTTATTTCCTTCTGTTATTGCTATTACTAAGACTTCCAATAAAATATTGAATAGGAGAGGTGATGGTGGGCATTCTTGCCTAGTTTCTATTCACAAAGGAAATGCTTTTAATTTCTCTCCATTGAGAACAATGTTGGATTTTGGTTTTGTGTATATACTTTAAACTATGTTAAGTAAATACCCCTCTGTTCCTATTTTGTTGAGTGTTTTAATCAGGACAGGGTTTGGATTTTGTCAAAGGCATTTTTTTTTATCAATTAATAGGATCATGTGGATCTTTTTATTAAATTGATGAATTACACTGATTGTTTTTCTTATATCAAATCATTCTTACATACCTGTGAATACATGGTGAATTATTTTTTTTTTAATTTATGTTCACAGACTACTTGGAGAATAAACAGGTTCTTTCTAGAGAGGGTGAAATGAGGCTACTCCTTGAAGGCAAGGATTCTGAAGCTTTGTTTGACGTACTTTGACATGTTGCAAGGCAGGACCAGTCCTTAGAGAGGAATGCCATATTTTGGAGGGTGGAGGGATAGTTCAGGAGAGGAAGCCCCTCAATGAGATGAATTGATTCAGTGACTGTGGTAATGGGGGTAGGTGTGTCAGAGAGAATAAGATTGGCACAGGGTACAATAGAGTATAGGGCTGCTGTACATAGCGTAGCTCTGAGTAACAAGCAACTTGAAAGCACCAAACAATAACAACTGTTGGATTCGATTGGCCAGGATTTTATTGAGGGTTTTTGCATCTATTTTCAGAAGAGATATTGGTGTATTGTTGGTTTGTTGTTTTTTTTTTTTTTTAATTTTGGTGGTGTCTTTACCTAACTTTGGTAACAAGGATATATTTGCTTCATAGAATAAGTCTGGGAGAATTTAATCTTTTTCTATATTCTGAAATAGTTTATGCAGAATTGGTGACAATTCTTCCCTGAATGTTTGGTAAAATTATAAAACCACTAATAAAACCATCTGGTCCAGGGTTTTTTTGTTCACTTGTTCAGTTTCTTCTTTTGTAGTGAGTCTTTTCAGGTGTTCTATTTTGGTCTGTGTCAGTTTAGGTGTCTTGTGGGCTTCCAAGTATTTGTCCATTTCCTATAGGTTTTCATATTTGTTTGTGTATAGATTTTCATAATACCTCATTGTTAACCTTTTAATTTTAGTTGGTTCTATTGTGACATTGCCCCCTTCATCTCTCATTCAAATTATTCATGTATTTTCTGTCTTTCCCTTTGTTAATTTTGCTAGTAGTTTTTGTATTTTATTGACCTTTTCAAAGAACCAACTCCTGGTTTTGGTGATGGTTTCAATTGTTTTTCTGCTTTCGATTGCATTTATTTCTGCTCTAATTTTTATAATTTCAGTTTTTTAGAGGGTGTCACGTTTTCTTGACCTTCTTTTCAATTTATTGGAGACGTTTAGAGAGTCAAGTACTTTTTTCTTGCTCCCCCTTTTTTTTAAAAAAAAATTTATTTTATACTGGTTTACTTATAAAGTTTTTATACATTGTTTTTCACAGCAAATTATTCCCATTTCCTTTACCCACACCTTCCTCTACCCATCAGATTATGCGACCCTCTGATTTACTTCACCCCTACCCAACCCGTCTTTACCCCTCTGCTCCTCCTTTTCCCCCTTGGATCCTCATACACTTTCTACAATAATATTCTTTTTCTTTTTCTTTTTTTTTTAAAATTGAGGTTGTTATTCTCATACAGTATTTGTCCTTATGGGACTGAGTTAGTTCACTTAGCATACTGCTCTCCAGTCCTTTTCAAGTTATGTAGTTATTTTCCAAATCATTGCTCCTGCAGGCTGTATAGTAAACCACAAAGAAAAATAAGGAGAGAAGAATTTTCCTTTGACTACAACCTTTATATGAGATCATAACTATTAAGGCTATTTATCTAAATCAACATTAAAAAACTTTATAGGAGCACCTTGAAAACTTTCAATGATAGCTGTATATTAAATAAATTGTTTCTGAGCTTTTCCTTTATTATATAAAAATTACATCATAAAAACAATTTTTAAAAGTATCTTTTTTCCTGGAAAAAGAAAAAAACGGAACAGTTTATATCAAGGCTATTTGTGAACTTGTAGTTGTTTCTGTTGGGAGTTATGGAGTATATTTAAACTCACAGTAAGTGCATAAACAAAGTGGGACTGCCCCATGAGATTTTTCAAGGGCAAACTTCAAGGGCACTGCATTCCCGAAGGCACACAGTTTGAGGCCACCATGCTCTTCAGGAGAAGGATGGTCAACCTCCTCCTGTGCATTCAACTGCTTCCCGAAAACCTGGAGGGTCAACTATGGGTGGGTTTTGACTCTAGGGTACACAACAAAGAACAATCTTTTATGGTAGCAGATTGCCAGTTTTCTCTCCTGTGGAGCCAACTGGGAGAATTCAAACTACAAACCTTTTGGTTAACAGCTGAGCACACAATAAGTTTGGCACTAGGTCTCCTTCATATGCACATACACGTGATATATCCTAACTTAGATGTTGAAAGTATATTAGCAAAATGTCAGCATTTGGCTGTGTAAACCAGGCATTTCTATTTTAGGTTAATACTGAAAAACAAAGTAAATAGTTGCAATAGTATTATTCTTTTTCTTTACTAGATTTTTATTTGTTTATTTTTATCTTTAACGTTTACATTATCATAAAATCTGAATAAGTTACAATTTTAATTTTTAGTTCCATTTCTGTGTGTAAAGTCTACATTTCCCAAGAGAAGTAATCTGACTAAAATTGACACATTCTTAGCTGCAGTTTTATGCTTAATGCTTTGTCTATCTGATTGTACTAAAAGTTATACTGATTAGATTCTAAAACAAAAAGTGTTTTTAATTGGCATTAACAGAGATCCACTTTGTGATCTTGCCTTTTGATATGTTTACTTATTACTGTAAATTAGCCTCATTATCACTTTTGTTTCCCACAGGTTTTGGTAAGTTGTTTTTTCATTGTCATTTGTTTCAAGAAATTTTTAATTTCATTTTTTATTCTAATATCCACTTATGTTCAAGAAACGTGCTGTTCAGCTTCCAAATATATAGGGTTTTTTTCCCCTCCTTTATCCTCTTGTTATTAATTTCTAATTTTGTAGTGTTGTGGTCTGAGAAGATGCTTTGTATTATTTCTGCTTTTAAATTTATTGATATTTGCCTTATGACCTAAAATGTGATCTCTTATGGAGAATGTTCCATGCACATTGGAAAGGAAGGTATATTGCACTTTCTTGTGGTGCATTAGCTTGTGTCTATGAGATCAAGCTGGTTTACTGTGTGGTTTAATTCTCCAACATTTTTATTGAGTCTTTCTGGTAGTTCTGTCTTTTCTTGAGAGTGATGTATTGACGATTTCCACTACTATGTTGGTGTTGTCTATTTCTTTGTTTCAGTTCTGTTAATGTTTCCTTTGTATAATTTGAAGCTCTATCTTTGGTCCATAGTTATTTATGATGATTATGTCTTTTTATTCTATTAACCCTTTAAACATTATATTGTGACCTTTTATTGTCATTTGTGATGATTTTTTGCATTGAAATATATTTTATCAGAGATAAAGATCGCTACTCCTGCTTTTTTTTAGTTGTCATTTTCTTGGTATATGTTTTACCATCCTTTTATTTTTAGTCTTTCTTTATCTTCACTTTTCAGGTGTGTCTCTTGTAAATAGCATATTGATGGATTTTGGTTTTTTACCCAATTTGCTATACTTTTTCTCTTCAGTGGTGACCTTAAGCCATTCACATTCATGAAATTATTAAGAAGCAAGGGTTTACTGCTATCATTTGGTTGAGTTATTTTTGGTGTTTTTGCTGGTTACTTTGGTCCATCCTGCTTTTTGTGGCACTTCCGTAAGAAGGACTTCTCTCAGTGTTTATTGCAATGTTGATCTTGTTTTTATAAACTCCCTTTTTCTGAGAATATCTTGATCTCTCCTTCATATTTGATGAACAGTTGTGCTTGGTTGACAGTTGTGTTCTTTGTGTGTTCAATCTATGTCATTTCACTGTCTTCCTGCTCACATGGTTTCTACTGAGAAATCAGCATTTAATCTTACTCGCACTCCTTTATAGGTTACTCTTCTTTTCTCCCTCACTGCTTTCAGAATTTTCTCCTTATCTTTGGTTGAGGCTAATTTGACTATGATATGCCTTGACGTTTTTCTTTTGGGGGGTCTATCCTATATGGTTCCCACTCAGCTTCTTGAATATATATTCTTTCATTCTTCATTATGCCTTGAAAGTTTTCTTCTAATAATTCTCCCACAACTTTCTCAGTGCCTTTACTTACTTCTTCCTGTTCTGGGATTCTGATTAAGACCATGTTATTTCTCTTGATAGTGTTCCACATCATTCTTTGGCTTTCTTCTTTTTCCTTCCTTTTTGAATCTGCTTTTTGTTCTAGCATATCAATGGTGATAATTCAATCTTCTATTTTGCTGGTTCTGTGTTCCAGCTCTTCAATTCTGTTCATATGTCCCTCCAACATATTGACAGTGTCTGAAACATTTGTCCTCATATTCTGGATTGTGGTTTCTTGTTTTTCCAGAGCTTCTATTGCTTTGCTTGTTTTCTCTGCATTGTCTTGAATTGTTATGTGTTGTTGTGTGGTTTGTGTGTTTTGTTTTTTTTTAAGTTCTTCTTACTTTTTACTTGTAAAACCTGTAACCTGTTTTCCTGTAACTCTTTGAGTTTGTTCTGTCTGAAAGTTCCATTAGATTGTCTGGCTTCAGGAAATCCATTGATACTCTGTCACTTTTTTGGGGTGACATCTTGTTTTGGGTTTGTGTAGGTTGTGAGATGGTTTGCTTCTTCTGTGTCATTACTGTGGTAGAATTTTTCATGCTTAAGGTCTTAGCAGGCTCTTGGTCTGATAATCTTGGCTCAGGAAATCACCACTCTCAAGCTCAAGTGGGGGGATGGTGAGGAGAAAATGGCTTCACCTGTGATATTGGTGTCTGACACAGTTCAGAGGTATGGTAGCAGGAGGGCCTCAAGGTGGTGGGGCTGGGGCATCCAGGCAGCAGGGCCAGGTCCTCCAAGTGCCAGGGTGTGGTCCTTCTGGTGGTGGGTTCATGGGTATAAGCTGTGGGGCTGGAGGCCTCCAGGTGAAGGGGCTATGGTGTATTATTCCTGGCAGGACAGCAGTATAGGGCGCACTAAGAAATTTTTAAGGCAGGTACTAAGCTAATCAAGTGGAAGAAATCTGTGTGCTGCTTTGGTGACAGGCTGCTTTGCTGATGCATGGCTTTGGTTAATGAATGGTTTCTTGGATGGAGATCATCAGACCTTTCTTCTTAGGTTCCTCTGATTGGGTGCAAACATCCAAATTTATCATTACCAGATGAGATGGGCCAGCAGGAAGGGACTTCAGAAATTCCCACCCCACAGGTAAACATGACTCACAGGTCATGGCAGAACCAGAAACCATTGGGGAATTAGGATAGGAACTGATTACACTCCACAATTACTAATAATATATATAGTCTGTTGTTATGTACCATCGAGTTGGAACTGACCTATAACTGACCTCCAGTAGCTTTTAAGAGTCATTAATAGCATGAGATTACCCATCTTTCTCTCACCAAGCAAGTGATTTCTCTCACCAAGTTGGTGGATTTGAACCATATGCCTTCAGCTTAGCAGTACAGCCCCTTACCATTAGGCCACCAGAGCTTGTCATAAAGAAGTTGCTTAATAAATAGTAAAAAAAAATTAAAGTTTATCCATGTTGATAACATTTATTTGTTTTAACTACTATATAGTCTTACAGCTTCAAATAAACATGTGCTGTTCAAATTTATGTATTATCTATATAGGGAACTCTGATAGCCTAGTGGGTAAGGTGTTACACTGTCAATCTAAAGACAGTGGTTCAAATCCAAGAGCTGTTCTGTAGAAGAAAGATGGACACTCTCTTGTACAATTTATAGCCTTTAAAAACCCACTGGAGGGTCAACTATGAGTCAATTCTGACTTAATGGTATATAACAACATAATAATATACTATGTACATTCCTAGCAATTGTGGAGTCTAGTAATAAGTTAGTTGAGTTATTAATTATTTATGTATACCATACCCAATATTCATCTTGTGCAGACATCTGGAGTTGGAAAATCAAAAGGGACAAAGTCACTCAGCATTTCTCAAGCTAAAGGAAAATTCAAGCCTTGAGTTGCAATACTTAAGAATGCTGAAGGCAGAATGTTGAATGACCCAGGGCATATCAACAGAAGATCAGAGGAGCACACAGAGACACTATTACCAGAAAGAATTGGCTGACACAGAAGAATTTCATGATACATCACATGATCAAGAGCCTATGGTGATGACAGAGGAAGTTAAAGCTTCTCTGAAGGAACTGGCAAAAAGCAAGGGCCCAGGAATTGATAGAATATCAATTGACATATTTCAGCAAACAGATGCTGCCCTGGATGCACTCACCAGGTTATGCCAAGAAATCTAGAGGACAACTATATGGCAAACTGACTGGAGGAGATGTGTATTTATTCTCACTCCAGAATAAGGTGACTCAACAGTGTGCAATTATTGAACAATATCATTAATATCACACATAAGCAAGAGCTTGCTGATGATTATTCAAAAATGACTGGAACAGCACATCAGCAGAAAATGGCCAGATGTTCAGGCTGGGTTTAGAAGGGACTGTGGAACTAGGGACATTATAGCGAACATTAGATGGATCTTGGCTGAAAGCAGAGATTAACAGAGGAATATCAATTTGTGTTTCATTGACTATGCAAAGGCATTTGACTGTGTGGATCACAACAAATTGTGGCTAACCTTGAGGAGAATGGGGATGCCAGAAGACTTAATTATGTTCGTATGAAGCCTTTATGTAGATCAGGAAGCAGTAGTCAGAACAGAGCAGGGAAATAATGTATAGTTAAGGATCAGGAAAGGTGTGTGTCATGGATACATCCTATCTCCATGCCTTTTCAGTCTATATGCAGAACAGACCATTCAGGAGTTTGGATTTTATGTGAAGGAATGTGGCATCAGGATTGGAGGAAGATTCACCAACAATCTGCATTATGAAGGTGACACAACCTTGCTTGCCAAAATTTAGAAGAAGATGAGCCGTTTGCTGCAGAAGGTCAAGGACTGTAGTCTTCAATTTAGATTGAAGCTGAACATCAAGAAAATAAACATTCTCATCAGTAGGCCAATTGGTAGCTTCATGATGGACAGAGAAGAGACTGAGACTGTTGATAAGTTCAGCTTGCTTGGTTCCATAATCAACATTCTTGTCACCAGCGGTCAAGAACTCAAAAGACAAATCACATTGGGAAAGTTGGGTGTTATGGACTTCTCCAGAATTCTAAAGAGTAACAATGTCAGTCTGGATACTAACACGTGCCTGATCCAGGCCACGGCCTTCACAATTATTTAATATGCATCCAGGAGTTGGAAAATAAGGATGATAAAAGATGGATCAATGCCTTTGAGTTGTGGTGCTGGAGAAGAATGTTGAACATACCTTGGACTGCCAGGAGAATGAACATGGTTTTCCTAGAGAGGGTGAAGCCTTGCTGCTCCATGGAGGCAAGGATTTATACTTTGGGCATGTGACCAGGAGGGACCCGTCCTTGGAGAAAGACATTATTCTTGGAAGGGTGGAGGTGCAGCACAGTTGAAGAAGACCCAGGATGAGATGGACTGATTTAGTGATTGGAGAAATGGAATTAGGTCTATTAGGGACAGTGGTATTGGTTTAGGATAGGGTAGGGCTCAGAAAAAAATGTACATAGGCTTGCTCTGATTTGCAGGTGACTCGATAGCACACAACAACAACAGCAGCATTAATGAATGTTTATAAAATGACTTCCTATTCATCATTGTTGTCATTCTTCCATATTTAGCCTTTCTTTTTTATACTTTGGTAGGCCTAGATGTCTTAGTGACTTAGCTTTATTCCTACTTTCCTAGGGGATTTTGTCATGATTGTAAGTGGTATTCTTAAGTCACATGTTTTGTTAGTTGCTGGCCCATAGGAACCAAATCCGTTTAGCGTATTGATTTTGTGTGCAATACCCTTGCTGAATTTATTTATTAGCCTTAAGAGATTTGAGGTAGATTGTCTTTGATTTCATTTAGAGACAGTCATATCACCTATAAATAGTGACAGTTTTCTTTCTTTCTTCCAAATCTTTATAAACTTTATTTTATCTTAATGCATTGGTTAGGGTGTTCTCAGAATAACAATTAAAAAAATGGTTCTTATAGAATCTCTGTTCCTGAAAAGAAAGGGTATATTGCTAAGGCTTTAAAAATATATATATACTGGTTGATTTACAAAGTTTATATACTTTGGTTTTCACACCGAATTTTCCTATTTCCTTCACCCCTCCCTTCCTTTACCCATCAAATTGTGTGATCCTATGATTAATGGCACCTCCCACCCATCCTCAGCCCTCTGCTCTCCCTTCTTCCCCCCCACTTGGATCCTCATACTCATTCTACAATAATGGTTTTAAGGCATTATTAAATGTCTTTCAGAATTAGTTCTGTTAGGCCTTTTTTGTGAGTAGCTCTGGTGTCGTAGTTGTTGAGTGCTTGGCTGTTTACAAAAAATATTAGCAGTTCTGACCCACCAGCTGTTCAGCAAGAGAAAGATGGTGTAGCCTGATTCTATAGATATTACAGCCTTGGAAACACTAGTGGACAGTTCTTCATCCTATAGAGTCCCAGCGAGACAGAATTGAGTTGATGGAAATAGACTTTATAGTTGTTGTATAGTGTTGAGTTGGTACCTATTCATATCTGGTTTTCAGAGGCAGTAAATTGCACAGGAGGAAATTTCCAGCTTTTAAAGGTTTTCCTATTATACAAGGTGTTTTTATAAAGAAAATGGAAATTTATTATATGCTTTATTTTCATTTATTGGTAGACCACATGATTTTTAATCGATATGACAGCATGAAAGTAATATATGTTCTTAGTATCAAATTGAACAGAAAACACTTGGTTGTCTAAACAGGAAACACTTGATTTTTGCTCCATCCCTCTTCAAATTCAATTTCTTTGATAATCATATTCGATTCTTTAATCTATTTCTGGTAGTATTTTCCTCTTCTTTAAAAATGAATGTGTATTTGGCTGTATCTTGACTTTTCCATTTCCCCCCTTGATGTCGTATTGTGATTGTGAAGATTGGATTCTCTTAAAGTCTTCCCTCCAAGTTACCTTCCCACATTAACACACACTTCCTAATATTTCCATCTTGTGAGGTTAGTTAAATGACCCTTTAATATTTACTTTATTATTACACTGTAAATCATTATCTGTGTTAGGGATATGTGGAGTATTTCTACTATATCTCCTCCCATATGCAATTTCTTGTTTTACATCCGAGTTGATATCTGTGCTTAATTTTTAAATTATCTGCACCAATTACTAATACATCAAGCTCTAGGTCAAGTGTAAACATCTAATTAAACACATTCAGATGCATCAGATAGTCTCTGGAGTTCATGTTCTTTCCAATGCTCTGCAGCTCTGCTCCATTGTCACTGTTTAATTCCAGACACTTTCTCTTTCAAGTATTCTCTACATCTCTCTTCTTATATTGAAGCCCAAATCTTTGAATTACTTGTTTTTATTTCTTCCTTGGTTCTATAACAAGTTGGGAATATGTTAACCTGTGACGCAAAAGGTCATTACAAAGGCAGAAGAGGAAGAAAAGACCAAGATGGATATCAGATGAGACTCTGGATATTGCATTAGAGTGTCAAGAAGCCAAAGCTAAAGGAAGAAATCAAGACATTAAGGAGCGGAACAGAAGATTTCAAAGGGCAGCTCAGGATGACAAAGCAAAGTATTATATGAAATATGCAAAAAGCTGGAATCAGAAAACCAAAAGGACTGAATTTGCTCAGCTTAAACTGTTTCTTCAGCTTCTTAAACTGAAGGAATTTAAAAAAAAAAATCAGGCCTTGAGTGGCAATGCTTAAGGATGCTTTGGGTGGGATATTAAATGATCCAAGAAACACTAAAAGAAGAATAAGGAGAAGCAATTGGCTGACACAGAAGAATATCATGAAACAACATATGAGCAAGAGCTCGTGGTGATGAAGGAAGAAGTTCAAGCTGCTCTGAAATAATTGAAAAAAAACCTAAGGCTCCAGGAATTGACACCATACCAATTGATATATTTCAACAAACAGATGCTGCCCCGGATGCTCTCACTAATTTGTGCCAAGAAATCTGTTGGACAGCTACCTGGTCAACTGACTGGAAGATACCGATATTTGTTTCCATTCCAAAGAAAGGTGACCTGACAGAGTGTGAAAATTATCAAACAATATCTTTAATATCACATGCAAGCAAGAATCTGCTGAAAATGATCCAAAACTGACTGGAACAGCACAACAGTAGAGAACTGCCAGATGTGCAGGCTGGGTTTAGTAGAGGCCATGGTACCAGGAATATTGTAGCTAATGTTAGATGGATGTTGGCTGAAAGCAGAGAGTACTAGAGGAATGTCTATCTGTGTTTCACTGACTATGCAAAGGTGTTTGTGTGGATCACAACAAGCTATGGCTGACTCTGAGAAGAATGAGAATCCCAGAACATATAACTGTGTTTATGCAAAACCTATACTTAAACTAGAAGGCAGTAATCAGAACAGAGCAAGGAGATACTGTACATTTCAAAATCAGGAAGGATGTATGCCATGGATGTATTCTGTCTCCATACCTTTTTAATATATATGCAACACAGATCATCTGGTAGGCTGGGCTGTATGAGGAGGAATGTGGCATCAGGATTGGAAGAAGATTCATCAATAACCTGTGTAATGCAGATGACACAACTCTGCTTGCTGAAACTGAGGACCTGAACTGCTTGCTATAGAAGGTCAAGGTCTGCAGACTTCAATATGGATTGACGTTCAACATCAAGAAAACAAAGATTATCACCACTTGGCCAATTGGCAGCATCATTATGGATGGTGAAGAGATTGAGACTGTTAACAGTTTTTGTTTGCTTGGCTTCACAATCAACACTCTCAGTACCAGCTAAGAAATCAAGAGACAAATTGCATTGGGAAAGTCTGCTGTCAGCCACCTCTCCAGAGTACAGAAGAGCAATGACCTCATGCTGGAGACTAAGTTGTGCCTGATCCGGGCTATAGTCTTCACAATTGCTTGCTATGCATCAGAGTTGGACAGTGACTAGGGATCATAGAAAAAGAATTGATGCCTTTGAGCCGTGGTGCTGGAGAATAGTATATACCATGGACTGCTAGGAGAACAAACAGGTTCATCCTGGAGAAGGTAAAATCAGGCCGCTCTTTGGAGGCAAGGATTCTGAAGCTTTGTCTGACATACTTTGGACATGTTACAAGGGAGGACCGGTCATTGGAGAGGACATCATTTTGGGGAGGTTAGAGGAACAACGCAGGAGAGGAAGACCCTCAATGAGACTGACTGATTCAGAGACTGGGGTAATGGGAGTAGGAGTGTCAGAGACAATAAAGTTAGCACAGGTTAGAGCAGGGTTTAGGGTTATTAGATTGCCATGTGTTGCAATCTACTTGACAGCACATAACAACAAAAACAACAATATGATGCTACATATTGAAACATTAGGTAAAATTGTTGCTGCAGGAAATTTGGATAATAGGAAATGTACCAAATGAATGTGTGTGCCTGGGCAAAATTATTTTAAGAAAGGATGTTAAAATATGCCCATTGGCTTCTTTTAATTGTAAATTATAAACTACTGTAAGGAAGAGATGAGCTAAAGAATTAACTCATTTGAAATACCATTTAAAATAAATAAAGGACAAAAGCTTTGGAAGTAATTGAAAGTAATTTTTCCCATCATATTTAGTCTTGACTGTAGTCATGGATGAGGGTTAGATTTTGTCAAATGCCTCCCTTTGAGGGAGCTCTGCAGGCCTAGTCCATGCAGAGTTGTGCTGCTAACCCAAACGCTGGCAATTTCGCATCCACCCTGAACTCTGAGGAAGAAAGTTGGGCAGTCTCCTCCCCTGTACTTTACAGCTTCCAGAAATCCCGCTGGAGAGTCAGCTGTGAGTTGATTCTGATCGGAGAGCAGTGAATGGACGAATAAATGTGTCAATTGAGAAAATCATACGATTTTATTTTATTTAGCCTGTTGTTAATGATAGATTACATTGGCTGATTTCCTAATGTTAAACCAGCCTTATTTACAGGAATAAAACCTATTTGATTGCAGCATGAAATTTTTTTCTACATTGTTGCATTTTGCTTGCTGGGGTTTTTTTTTTTTGTTTGTTTTGTTTTGTTTTTTGAAGCTTTTTATGTCTGTGTTCATGACTGATACCGGTCTTCATTTTACTTACTTCAATGTCTGCGTCTGAGTTCAGTATTAAATAAACACAATTTTTATACCAAAATTAAGGAGTATCCACTATACTTTTATTTTTTGGTAGACATTATGGAGAATTGATAATATTTCCTCCTTAAATTTTGACAAATTTCATCAGTAACTCCTGATGCTTTCTTTTTGAGTAAGTTATTAATTATTCAATTCTTTTAATAGATACAGCAGGTGGAGGTTATGCATTTCTCCTATGTGAATTTTGTTGGTTTGTGTGTTTTAAGAAATTGCTGCACCTCGTTTAAGTCATTAAATTTCTAGTAGTGCTCCTTTATTACCCCTTTAATATCCGTGAGATCTGTAGTGATATTTTTTTCATTTAATACTGGTAATTTATGTCTTCTCTCCTTTTTTTGTTGATTAGCCTGGCTAGAGGTTTATCAATTTTATTAATCTTTTCAAAGACATAGCTTTTGCTTTCATTGATTTCCTTTATCATTGCTCTGTTCTCAACAGGATGTGTATGATGAGAGGGAAAAAAAAATCATTGATTTTTTTTTTTAGCTTGTTCAGGTTATCTTGTTGTTAGGACAAAAGTGACAGTTTCCAAACTCTTTCCATTTTGGACTGAAATCTCAAGTCTCAACTGTAATGCTTTAATTGTGCCTTTGATTAAGGAGGTCCGTTTTCAAGTGTCCTGACACAGTGTTTGTATGTGTGGGATGAGGCACAGTTCTAATCTAACCTCCAATTACGTAAGCCCCAGACAGACTTTGTCTCCCATGGGCCTGCTGTCAGGAGGGCTCAGTCCTTAGAAAAGAACATCATGCTTGAAAATAACAGGGAAGACTCTCAAACAAGATGTATTATCACCAAGACTACAAAAATGGGTTTAGACACAATGGAGATTGTGAGAGTGGGATAGAACCAGGCAGGGTTTTGTTCTGCTGTGTTTAGGCTTACTATGAGTCACAGCTGACTTGATGACATCTAACAACAACAACAACAACACACTTCATGTCCTATTTTTATGTAAGATTATATCCAAGCCCCTACGTAATGAAAACAGACACTACTCCATCTTCACAGCTGCCTTGGCATCAACTCGTAAACATTATTTTAATTTTTTTTTTAGTTTCCTTTCTGTTTTTGGCCACTTGAGGATTTCTTTCATTTCTTAAATTCTCAGCTGAACATTTATAAGGACATTTTCTTATGTTTATCTGGCTAAGGGTTGGTTTTGTTTTATTGGGTTGGTTTTTTTTTTTTTTGTAGGTGGAAGATTTTCCAGGTCATTCAGTCTGCAATATTGCAGAAACCAGCCTGTAGTCAGTTTTTCTATTCAAATATATGGTGAGCTGGTGGAACTGTATGACTCCAGAGGCCTCATTGGCCCAGATACAGCCATTGGCAGAGAGTGAGAGCTCTCTCGCCCTGTGCTGTGCTCTTCTCTGGATACCGTGTCCTGATAATGATGGGCTGCCTTTCTTTTTATTTTTCTAAAATTTTTTCTTTTACTGGTAATTTTAACAAAAGTTTACAAAAAGTTATATTTTCATTCATTCATTGCTTCACATTTTTACCTCAGTTCACTTTTTTGTTGTTTTTTTTTTTTTTTTAAAATATTTATTCGTCTGGGACAATTACCTCCCTCCCCGATTCGCCCCCCTCCAGTCCTCTTTGCAATGTACTTCTTATTCTGGGCTATTGTCATGCATATAATTCCTAATCATATATTCCTTTTAGACAGTCCTTTCCTTCATCTCCTCCAGTACAGTGATCATTATCTATCCACTCTTATCCTGTTCTCCTCCTAAACCTTTATGTCAGACCTGCTTTAAAACAGTGACTGAGGATGGGCAGCCTTTCAACACTAGACAATGTGTCAGGGGTGTGAGGTGCTAAAAAGGGTGCAATATTCCCATAGATAAGTCTGAGCTCAGTGATAACCCTCTTCCCCAACTTCTGCATGTCATCTGGATACACTTCTGTTCTTGAAGGCACGCTCCACTTCTGGACTTCCTTTGAGCTTGTATCTGCTGCGTTTGTCCTGTGTTTAACCCCTAAGCACTGTTGGGCTTGATTTTGTTTCATGGCTCAGAGTACCTTTATTTGTCTCTCTTCTCCCTCAGCTTAGTCCCAAGACTCCAGTTTCTGACTTCTGCTCTAGAGAAGAGATTGAACAAATCCTATCTTCTTTTTGGAGACAGTTTATTTTTTTTAATATGTGGTTCTGATCTAGTAACTTATTAAAATTAAATCAGCACAATTACTTTAGAGAATGTGATACTTAAATGATCAATTCAAGATTTGTGTGTGTGTGTGTGTGTGTGTGTGTGTATGGGTAGATAGATAGACGGATATAGATATATAGATATAAAGATTTTGTAAAATATTCTAGTTTCTTAAATTTAGTCACTGAAATAAGGTATTGATGTCATACCTCTATAACTCCCAAGAATAATATGTTGTAGTTTAGAAGCCAAGTAGCTGAATATTTAAAAAGAGTATTTTATAAGTATTATTTTTTTATGAGAGAAGAATATTAAAATCTTGAATTCTGGGCTTCAGTTCAAGCTCCTTTAACAAATGTTGTGGGCAGGAGTTGTCACTTCTCAAAAGTCTTTTGAAATTGACTCAACAGATAAACACCACATAGAATAATGTAGGGTCATTCATATAAGAGGTTAGTTAATTCAATTATAAATCAAACACTGAAGAGAAAGACATTTGCTACAAATTCCTGAGATACAAAAAGTAAAGAGTTCTTTTTCCTTTCAAAGGGCTTAGGTTGGTTAGATTTAGAGAAATCCTGAACACCTCGGGTCCTTAGGTATATTTGTCTAGGTAAACACGATAGAGTGACTAGTGTTGAGAAGAAAAACAAGCTCTTAACAGGGAAAGGAGAACACTCAACTAGGGCACCATCTCCCAAGTAGGCCGACAATGTCAACCTTTCAAACTGAGCTAATCCTCAAGAAATGAACACTCTTCTAAACTTTTGAAAAGAGGACATTCTCAGCCTCTTTGTCTTGTATCTATTTGAAACAGCAATCGGAGCCATCACCCATCATATCCCACATTTATTTGTGCCTCTCACAAACAAATTTAATCTCTTAAATAGACTGACTGAATATAAGGTGCTTAGAGAGAAGCCGGGATCAGAGAAGTTTCCAGACTATGACAAACTAAGAGGCAGGACCACCATCCATTTCTGAAATAGCAGCCCTTTGAAAACCTCATGAATAATAGAGAAACATTTATACTCATAAACCCCTCAAGTTGGAAGACACTAAAAAAAATGAGGAGAAACAGCTATAAACATCCATTAAATTAGAACATGGAATGTATGAAGTATCAGTCTAGGAAAACTGACAGTTGTAAAAAATGAAATGGAATGGACAAAGATTAACAAAAGTTTACAAAAAGTTATATTTTCATTCATTCATTGCTTCACATTTTTACCTCAGTTCACTTTTTTGTGAGATGGACTAGTATTTGCCATTTTGAATTACATAGTCACATGATCTGTTATATTAGAAATGACAAATTGAAGAGGTATGATATCACATTAATTGTCAAAAAGAACGTTTCAAGATCGATCCTGAAGTGCAATACTGTAAAGTGATAGGATCCTTATATGCATACAAAAAAAGGCCTGTTAACACAACTATTATTCAAATATGCACACCAACTGCTAAAACCGAAGAGAAAGAAATTGAGGGCTTCTATGAACTTTTGTAGTCTGAAATTGCTCATACACTCAAGACACATTAATAATAATTGATGACTGGGATGTAGAAGTTGGAAAGCAAGAAGGATTGGATTTTGAAAACTATGGCCTTCGTGAAAGAAATGAGGCTGGAGAGGAATGATAAAATTTTGTACAATCAATGACTAATTCATTACAATTTTTTTTTATAAAATATAAACTGGAGACTATACAGACGGACCTCACGTTATGACTACACAGGTATCAGGTTGACCACATCTGTGGGGAAAAAATCAAAGGAAAATCTAAATATTAGCAATTTAAACCAGACCAGGGGCTGACTGTGAAAACAGACCATCAACAACTCATACGCAAGTTCGAATTGAAGCTGAAGAAAATGTAAACAAGTTCACAAGGCTAAAAGTAAACGACCTTGGTTCTCTTCCAACTGAATTTAAAATCTAAAATAATCTCAAGAAAAGATTTGATGCATTGAACACAAATAACTGAAGACCAGAAGATATTAAGGGTATCATCCATGAAGAAAGCAAAGGTCTTTAAGAAGACAAGAAAGAAATAAAGAAAGAAAAGGCCAAAATGGATGTCAGAAGAGACTCTGAGACTTACACTGGAATGTGTGGTTGTTGTTATGTGCCATCTGTTGGTTCCAAACCATAGCTGACACTCCAGTGAGTTTTCAGAGACTATAAATCACAGAAGAGATCTTTCTCTCTTCAAACAGTTAGTGGATTCAAACTGTGTTTCTTTGGTTTGACAGTGCTACCCACTAGGCTAAAAGAGCTCCCACTAAAATATGTTGTTGTTGTTGTTGTTATGTGCAGTCGAGTCATTTGCAACTCATAACGACCCT
>NW_006399835.1:1670022-1740512 GCF_000299155.1 Elephantulus edwardii | reverse complement strand
CAACAACAATCAGCTTGAACTTGCATATGAGTAGTTGGTGGTCTGTTCCACAATCAGCTCCTGGCCTAGTTTTCACAGCTGATATTGAGCTTCTCCAGTGTTTTTTTTCTGCAGGTGTAATCTATCTGATTCCTATGCATACCATTAGATGAAATTCATGTGTATAATGAGAGGAAAAAATAAAGGAAAGAAATATTGAATGAAGGGAGATGAACAGAAGTTTTCAAAGAGCAGCTTGGGAAAACAGAAAAAAATATTAAAATAAAAAGTGTGAAGAGCTGGAGTTGGAAAACCAGTTGGGAAAAACACAGCATTCTCAAACTGAGAGAACTGAAGAATAAGTTCAAGCCTTCTGTTGCAATACTGAAAGATTCTATAGTCAAAATATTGAATGATACAGGAAGCGTCAAAAGAAGATTGGAAGGAATATACAGAGACACTATACTAAGAAGAATTGGTTGACACTAAGCCATTTCAGGAAGTAGCCTATAATCAAGAACCAATGGTGATGAAAGAAGAAGTTAAAGTTGCACTGAAGGCATTGGCGTAAAAATAAGGTCCCAGGAATTGATGGGATACCAATTGAAGTGTTTTAGGAAACAGACACAACCCTGGACATGCTCACTAGTCTAAATTTTGAAGACAGTTACTTGGCCAACTGACTGTAAAAGGTCCATATTTGTTCCCATCTCCAAAAACGATGACCCAACCGAGTGGGGAAATTATTAATCAATATCATTAAATTCACATGTAAGTAAAATTTTGCTTAAAAATTGTTTAAAATTACTGTAATAGTGCTTTGATAGGGAACTTCCAGAAATGTAGGTAAGATTTAGAAGAAGTAGTGGCACAAAGGATATCATTCCTGATGTCAGATAGATCTTGGTTGAAAGCAGAGTATATAAGAAAGATATTTATTTGTGTTATTATTGACTATGCAAATATATTTGAATGTGTGGACAGCATTGAGAAGAGTGGGAATCCCATAACATGTAATTTTATTCACATAAAAGCAACACATAGATCAAGAAACCAAGGTTCAAACAAGGCACATACATTCATTATTTAAAACCAACAAAGGTGTGATTCAGGATTGCATTCTTCGTTTTATACCTACTCAATCTGTGTTGAACAAATAATTTCAGAAGTTTGACCACACAAGAAAGAATGTGGCCTTAGGACTGAAGGAAGATTCATCAACAACTGGTGTTATGTAGCCAACATAATCTTGTTGCAGAAAGGGAAGAACACTAAGTACTTACTGAAGAAGTAAAATACAGCCTTAAATATAGATTATATTTCAATATCAAGAAAATAAAAATACTCACCACTGGACTGATAGGCAACATCAATTCTAGACAGAGAAAATATTAATGTGGTCAATTATTGAATTTTACTTGGATCCACAATCAACACCAGTGTTCACTGCAGTCAAGAAATCAAAAGACATATTGCTTTGGGAAAATCTCTTGTCAAGGAACTCTCCAAAACGCTGTAGAACAACGATGTCAATGTAAAGAATACAGTGCTTCTGATGGACTGCATAGTATCTTAATTTGCTTTCTAAGCATCTAAAAGTTGGACATTGGATAAGGGAGGTTTCAGAAGAATCAGTGGCTTTGAATTCTGGTGTTGAAGAGTTTAAATATTTCATAGATTGCCTAAAGAATAAACCCAGCACTCTCGAAGAAATTGCAACAATGGTTCTCTTTAGCGCTAAGGATGGAGGCTTCACTTCACACATTTTCAATGTTTTCGGAAGTGGTCATTCTGTGGAAAAATATATCATACTGAGAGGGGTAGAGGGTCAAAGAAAGAGGAAAAATTCCAACAAGTTGCATTAATACAGTGACTGCAACAACAGCTTCAGAATGCCAGAGGTCCTGAGGATGAATCAGGGTAGCAGAAGATTCTGATTTGTTGTTCATAATGTTGCTGTGAATAGCAGTTGACTTAAAGATACCAAACAACAAGAATAATAGCAATGATATTTTCTTTAGTGGAACATTGATATCATTTTGCACAAAGAGAAAAACAGGTGTCGATTTGATCTGTAGTGAAAACATAATTTTAAAAAATTAATTCCCAAGATTTAGTGGCTTACCTGAAAGCTTTTTAAAATTTGTATGGTAAGTATTCATTTATTGAGGATATATTTGTATTTTTTATTACACTTATGATTTTATGTAATTCAAATTTTCTCTTCTATATAATCAGAAGTTTCACACTCTCTCTCTACAATGATCTGTATCAAAAGGTATTTCAGAAGGAACTTCATGGGATGTAAGAGGACTTTTATCCTATATTTTACCATTCTGCCTACTTGAAAGATACTCCACATTCCATTAGCACTGCATTTCAGTACAAGGGAACTAGAGACAGAAATACCTCCCAAGAATAGAAACATTGCTGGAATTTGATGCAGATAATTGGAAAGATTTACCCATAAATGGCAATAATAAGTAAATCATGTGGGAGAAAGATGGGCAATCTCCTCCTATGTGATTAACTGTCTCTGAAAACCTGCCAGGAGGATCAGCTATGGGTCAGTTCTGACTCTACGGTACACAGCACACAACACATACCAGGCTTAAAGGAATAAAGGCAGGCAGCCTTGTGGAAGATGACAGCCACTGGAAACCAGGTGTAACAGCTCCACTTTCACTCTCAAGAGGGCACCATGAGTTGGAATTGACATAACAGCAACTGTTACTGGTTCTTTTCTGTTGCTCAGTACCTGACAGTTGCACACAGTAACAGCAACAAAACACATTGTCGTTGTTTTTCTTTTAACAAAACACATTTTTTAATGTAAATTTCTTTTGAGGAAGTTCTGCTGGTGTGACCTGTAGTACACTGCAATGATAACACAAAGACCAGGCATTTCTGTTGGTTCAAATTCACCAGACTCCACTGGAGGAAGAAGAGCAGCCTCATGTGATTGACATCCTCAGAAATCCTGTAGAGAGTTGCTGTAAGTGAGAACCAACAGGATGGCAAGAAATGAGTAAATGAGCGAAACGTTATTAAGTGTCATACAATGCAGAAAATTATATGGATTATATACATTCAGCTCAATTTCCTGCTTTTGAGCACAGCGCATGTATTTGCACATAGATCAAAGCCTAGAACATGTCATATTCCCACAAAAATTTCTCCTGTTCTCTTCCAAAGAGAGCTCTTCTGGCTGCTGTAGAAAGCTGCTCTGCTCAGTCGAGGAAGGCCACAAGGCTCTCTCACTGTGGGGAGAAAGATGGACAGCCTTCTCCCCTACGATTTACAACAGCCGAAGAATTCAATAGAGGATCAGCTCTGAATTAGTTTGCACCAGATGACAATGAGAAAGAAAGAACTCTATTCTGAAAACAATCAAAAACTTAACACCTGTCCTGCCTTTTCACACCATAAGGTACTTTTGCTTGTTTTAAAACTTTATCTAAATAGAGTAATTCAGCATACATTCTTTTGTCTTTCTTTTTCTAGAAAACAATATGTTTTTAGATTTATTCATGTATTTTTTTACAGTTTGTTCTTCTAGCTTGATAGAATTCTATTGTGTAAAGAGATCATAATTTATTTATTCAGTCCAGTGTAGTTAGGCATTTGGATATCCCACATTGAATAGATACAATTCTGTGGGTTTTGGTGCGTATGTATTTACATTGCTCTGTATGTTTGCACTGTCATAAAGTTAAACTGATGATTCCTAATAACAAGAGAGAAATTGATGAATTTCAGATCTGTTGTTCAAAGGGTCATTATGAGTCATGGTCAACTGGATGGCACCTAACAAGAACAAGAACAGCATAAAGTTTTGGTTTTCACAGAAATTGTCAAACCATTTTCCGAAGTGGTTAGAATCAATTTTCACTTCCATCAGCAATGTATGTGAGTTTTTAAAAAAAATTTTAATGTATTAATAAAAGAGTAGAAGAAATCAAGAATGTCTTCTGTATAAATTTGGCTTCTCATGTAACTGTTTCACTAGATGCTTTGAATAATAATAAAATCTGCCCTTTGAAAGTGTTAACCATCATTTGCAATATTTTTTTAAAATCTAAAAATGTTTTATTTAAAAAAATGTTTTATTTTATATTGGTTTGCATATGTAATTCACATAAATTGTGCTTCACACTTTCCTTCATTTACCCTATATTTCATACAGTCATTTCCATACATTGTGTTTTATAGAATTAATCACCATTGAACTATACCCTGTCTTTTTAGGTCCCTGCTGGATCTTCCCCATTTCCTTCACCCCCTCCCTCTGCCTACCAATTTGTGCCACCTTGTGACTTTCCCTTGCCCATTCAACCTTCTGCTCCCACCCTTTCCCACCTTGAATCTTCATATGCATTTTATTAGCTATCCTTCTACATAATTCACAATATTAAAAATTCTTTAGAGCCCTCTGCTTTCAGTTGGAAAACAATACAAAACTTTAGCAGAATATTACAAAACTTTTTTGCTCCAGATAAGTAATAACTCACCTAAGGTTCCAAGAAGCCACCACCCCATCATGCATCTGCTGATGCTAAGCCACTTCGCGGACTCTTCACGGCCCACTAATCTGAACACTTGCTGGAATGGATCCTGTTGTTTCTAACTGTCTCCCTCCTTTGTTTCCTCAGCCCTTATGTTGTTGTTGATGATTGCCTTCAAGTCAAGCACAACTCAAAGGGACCCTAAGAACAAAAGTTCATAGAGTTTCTGGAGGCATGTTGTTTAGGAATTGGATGCCACGCCTGCTTCCTAACCTGTATTAAACTAGGAGCTCCATCAAACACTGTCCACTATGTGTAACCGTTATGGCATTTGACACCCTGATGGCACAAGGTTCAGCAACACAGCAAGGCCAGGTTATCTCAGTACAGCATATTGATAAGTAGTACTGTACCATTTAGAAGAATGTTCCTCCAAAATACAATAACAATCAACTCTAAATACAGAGGCCCTCCCCTTATAGTTAAAGTAAAAACTCCATCCACCTACTCAACTTTCAAGGCTGGTATCTTCTTTTGATATTTGCACTTCTCCTCACTTGGTGAATGAATAAGCCTTTGACTTTCTTGGTGCTTTCATTCTTGAGAATTTTTACTCACTTGAGACACCGGCCCTTCTAAAATTTTGGTGATTTCCTCACTTCCTTTTTATCCTCTTTTAATATCTGTTAATGGATGGCCCAAGCTGGTTTCAGTGCAACTTTATATAAATGTTACCTATGAGAAAATTCCTAAAGCAATGAAATAGTTTCCATTCCTGTTTTTATACTGAACTATCAAAACAACTACCTTTCATAGATGACCAAATTATAAATATTCTGAGAGTATGTTTAATTGCTGTGTGGATAATACATATCTTCCTGTGTGGATTGGTTAGGCTCTCTCTTTGCTGTAAACCCATCCCAATCAAAAGTCATTGTGAGTTTAAATAATGGAGATGAATTAAAGTGCAGTTACCATGTGCTACATGAGTTCACTTTAGTGATTGTTCTCTCTGTAATGGGACTTGGTGTCTTTAATGGAGGCAACCAGATGACACTTGTGTGGTCTGAATGCCCTGTAGTCTCAGTTAGGGAGAAGAGTTGAGTCAAGAGGAAAACAACAACAGCTAACTCATCCCACCCACCCCCAGTGATACTAAGAGGTTAGTTAATTTATTCAGGAATCATCATTTTTTGAAAATTGTTACCTAACTGGTTTCTGCTCCTGCATGTCTATGTAAATTGCTGAAGGGCACTTTATATTTAGCAGGGACTCAACAGAGGATGGTCTGTCAGTTTAGCTTTCTTACTGCTGCTCAATTTTCTCAGTCATGACTATCAGGGGAACAAATTGAGGCCTTATTTTGGGATTCATGAAACAGTTGTTGCTCCTCTACTAACAGTTATCTTAAAAAAATTAAAGCAAAACACAACAGTGGTTGGCATAACAGTGGTTGATCAGCCAATTCTGTCTTACGGTAACCCCACATATGTCGAGTAAAATTATGTTCATTGACTGATTTTTTTCCCCTAAGTTGACTGTTAAGTCTTTCTTCTCAGGTTTTTCTGGGGAGACTCAAACTCTCTACCTTTCAGTTAGCACCCCAGTGAGTTAACCACTTCCTGCACCCAGAGACTCCAATACTTGTCTTGAAAATATGGAACATTTCTATCTACCTTAGACTCACAACTTTGTGAGAAAACCATTAAAAGTTAGGTTGCTTGAAAAATTAAGTGATCAATGAATGGAAATGATTGTATGAAACACAATATGAATGAAGGATAGTGTGAAACACAATATATGTGAGGTTTGTGAGCAAACCAATATAAAATAAAAACTGCAATGCATATGTGGAACCAATTGGGAATCTTGTTGGACGGCATATTCTGATGAGAAAAAAATAAAAGTTAAGTGACCTAGTTTCAAGGATTTGAAAAAAAAAATAGTTATTAGTTGACATATGCAAAGATTTTAAGTCCTTTGACTATTCCACCAGACTTTGAATCATACCCCAAAAGGAAGGCCAAGGAGACCAACTGGTGTACTTTTCCAGCTTGTAGTAATATTGCTAAAACACTTTATGTATTAACGTAGTCCTTGGTAAAAGCAGTTTCTGTAAATGAGGAGAGGCTGACTAAATTTAGTCCAGAAAGTTGCATTGTCTTTAAGCTGGATCTTTGTGACTTAATGGAATTCAATTCAGCTGACCTTTATTTAAAAGACGCTGTGGAAAAGACAAATGCAAAGTTCTGCCTTCATTAAGGTTTTAATCTTATGCTATATCGACATATTGATGACTTTCAATGAGAGGAGTTGACACATTGACTGCAACAGTGGACTCAAACAGTAATGATTGTGAGGACGATACATGACCAGATAGTGCTTCGTTTGTTTTGTATAGGGGCTCTATGAGTTGGAACAGACTAGATAACATCTAACAATATATTAACATAAAATAGTTGGCCATGGTCTATTGGGTTGAAACTTGGTGGTGTTTGGTTTGGTTTCTTAAAATTAGTTTTGGTGGTGGTACTTTGTTGTTTATTTAAATTAAGTTTTCCAAGCTCTGTGGTCTACTTGTCTATCAGTTTATCACACTGCTTATGTGTTTCTAGGATGCTGGGACATATGTGTTCAATATTTAAAATACCAATAGAATTACCCATGACCAAGTATCAGGCTTCTTGATTAAGATAAACTCAGACATCTTCTTTTAGGAATCTGTCAATGAAAACATTATGAATCACAACAAGACAATGCCCACCATGATTGATTTGGATACAGCATTGAGAGTACACACATAATTTCTTTTCAAAGATTGTACAAAACTTGTCCTATGAAGCAGAAGTTAAAAATATCCCAAATGTTAAACTTTCCTGAATTGCTGTACCACTCCACCATCTCTAACATCAACCATTCCTCCTCCTCTCAGCCCTCTTGCTCCTTTCTGTATCTCTGGTTTTCGTAATTCACTGTAATGTTTCACAGAATCTTATAAACCAGCATGGAAATGGCTCACGTAGTTGTGGAGTCTGGCAAGTCCCAAATCTGTGGATCGAGTTGGTTTGCCAGAAAGCTGCAGGTGGTGGCAGTGGTCTTCTGGAAATCTGGTTCAGGCTGATAAATGTGGTAACAGAGGTTGCTGATTGCCAGGCTGGATAGCTTCAGGTGGTTCTTCAAGCAGTTGGGTCAGGTTAGATACTGTGTCCAGAGTGAAAAATGTCAAACCTTCCAAGAGCATTTCTCTGTATAGGATCTTAGAGCTATAAATCATACCCCCCCCCCAAGGTGTGGGTCATATCTAGTAATGTGAAAATTCAAAATACATCCCATACTTGCCTGATTAACACAACAAACAATTCCCCAGAATGGGTTTGTAAGTATAGATAAAGAGACTAGCATTTACAATAAATTAAAAAAGGAGACTGTGGCTAGATGGTGACTTATTTAATTCATTGTACCACAGAAAACAGATAAAGTTTCAGTAAAACATAAGGTCATTGAGGGTGAAGGAAAAACCATCATTGAGATGGATTAGAACAATAGCTTCAGGGTTGGAATCAAACATGCTGGCAATTGTGAAACACAGGAGGGGTAGCATTTTGATCCGTTGTACATAAGGTCACCATGCATGAGTCAGACTTGACTTAATGGCAGCTAACACCACCACCAACAATACCCTACGGGAAGGCCAGTCAAGAAAACATGAAATTTAACAGAATCAAGGATCCAATGATTAAAACTTCCAGCTGAGGCATTAAAGACTTTCCCCCCAAATTGATATTATTATGGGAATGTTTAAAAGATATTTTTCTAAGGATACAAAATTAGTGAAGGAAGGTTACTGGTAGCATATTTGGAATTGTATTGATTAGTGTGTTGGACTGAGTCCTCTAGAGAAGCAAAACCAATGAAGCTCATGTCCATATGGAAGTCAGTCCTAAGACCTGTTCTCTCAGGTGCCTCTGCACAGATTGGAACCACTAACTTTTTGGTTAGTATTTCAGTGCTTAACAGATCACACAACCCAGGGATTCCATAGTCTCTGGAATATTCTATTTTAGATCTTCACTAATGTTAACACAACAAATAATTTGGAACACTGGAAAGTATACACTTTCTGACTAAACGAACTAGGGGCAGAATGTGTGTCAAAGTCTAGAAAGGATAATAATAAAATTGAAGGCAGATTGGGGCAGTTGTAAACTGGTCCTAAGGAAATACTAGAGAGGGTTGTCAGAGACATCAAAGTCTTGGAATTGTCTTCACAGTGGTTGAAATACGTTTTCCTAGACTGGCTCTTCAAAATCCCCAGACACCAGGAAACAGGGAGGTTGGAAGATTTGGACATGTGATAATTTTGAAGCTCCAGTAAAGTTGAGTGTAGACTTAGGCAAGTATTGCATAAGAAGCATATTCAATATTGGATTTATACCAGCAGATAATCTATAGAAACTGGAACAAAAAATTATAGTGATAGGAAATGACATAAAAAACAATTTACTTTCATGAGTATTTAGAAATGAAAACTTTTTTTTAACAGAGACAATGCCGATTTCAAGAAAGATTTCTAATTGTACCATAGAACATGCCTATAAAACAGAGAAAATCATTATTAAATCACTTCTTATACTATTTAGAATGTAAAGAGAGGGTAAATATAAAGCTAATTCAGAGACGGCAATAAGATAGATGTATAGATTAGTTGCCATGGGTCAGGTCATGCTCAACTCAATACTACCCAACAAAACCAACATGGTTGTTATTGGTCATCAGAAATCTTTATATGCTATTTCTCCCATTTTTACATCTCTAAGATACAAAGGTATGGCCAAGTGACTGGGAAGTTTAGATAAGACAGGAAATGTGTACTGGAGTTTGAATCAGAAGTCTCATAATGAACAGTGTACTGGCCAAGTCATTAATTAGCTACATGGATTTGGACATCTCATTCAATTATCCTAACATTTAGACATAATTATATCTATCTCTTTGTTGCTATGTGTTGTCAATCTAGAACTCACTCGTAGTTGACCTCTAGTGGATTTTCAGAGGCTGTGAATTGCACAGGAGAAGAATGCCCATCATCCTCCCAAGGAGCAGCTGGTGGCTTCGAACAGGGTGTCTTTGAGTTGGCAGGGCAGCACAACTTCTTAGCTCTGGGTCACCTGAGCTTCCAACCTATTCCTTTAGGCTATCGAGGAGGGGGCAGAAATGTATGTTAAAGTGTTTTGTGCAAAAAAAAATATTTTTTTGAAAAATGAATATAACTCGATAGTCTATATGTACAATTTGCATTAGAAATAAGCAAAAACAATAAACCAGTAAATGTCACTTGACAAAAACAGATAGTAAATGTTTTCAAAACTATAGAGAAATTAGAGCTGTCAGGATTATAAAGCATTTTGACAATTTTGTTAGATAATCTGATGGTTCTATAGTTGCCACGTGATCCAGCAGTTCCACACCTAGGTAGGTACCCAAGAGAATGAAAACATATGTCCTCATAAAAGCTTGTACATGAATGTTTATAGCAGCATTATTCATACTAGCCTGTTTAAAAGAAAATTTCCACAAGATTAAATTTGTGTTTAAACTATCAGCTTTATTTGCAATTCATGAATTGCATGAGGGGCATCTGGTCTGGAAATCAGACAAGACCTTCGAAGGACAAATAGAAGAGACCAAAGTTTTATGGACAAAGTGGTGTAAGAACAAATAAGCACAACTAGTATTCCCTGACACCCCCCCAATATTGGTTAATTCTAAATTACTGACCTTATATGATATACTGGGAACTTGGATAGTCTGGGCTCATATTGTAGCCAGAGCAACTTGATTGATGTAGGTTTTCAGCTCCTAGGAAGGTCAAGCATTTAAAGGCAACAGAAACTAGACAGATTTAATTCACAGGCATTAAATTAGCATAAATGACTCCTTTTATTACCTCAAATAGATTTATAAGCCAAAAACTGGCAACAACCCAAATGTCCATCAACTGTTGAATGAATAAACAAAATTTAATATAACCATACATGTAGTATTATTCATCAGTTAAAAGCAATAATTTGTGATATATACATGTTACTTGACTATCATTGTTGTTAGTTTAGATGCTTTCGACTTGAATACAACTCATATTGACCCTATGAACAGATCTGAAGCCTGCTCTATTCTGTGCCGTCTTCACACCTCCTGACACACTAGAGCTCATTGTGGCAGTCACCATGTCAATTCACCTGGCTGAGGGTCTTCCTCTCCTTCCACCCTTCAAAGTATCGTGTTCCTCTTCAAGGAATAGCCTAAAATATGTTAGGCAAGCTTCATCATCCTAGCGTCCAAAGAACACTCCAGCTGTACCTTAATCCAAGATATATTTATTTGTTCTTTTGGCAGTCCATGGAATGTTCAATGTTCTTCTCCAACACTACAACTCAATGTATCAATTTTTCTTCTGTCATCCCTATTCATTGTCCAGCTCTCAAATGCATAGCAAATGATCAGAAAGGCTATGGTCTGAATCAGATGCATCTAGTCCTCAAACTGATATATCATTACTCCTCAATGATTTGGAGAAGTCCCTAACTGCAGACTTTCCCAATGCAACACATCTCCTGATTTCCTTACTGCTGGTACCAAGGATGTTGATTGTGGATACAAGTAAGATGAAGTCGTTGACAGTTTCAATCTCTTCCCCATCTACCACGATGTTGCCTATAGGTCCAGTGGTGAGAATCTTTGTTTTCTTGACATTGAACTGCAATCCAAATTGAAGGCGGCATTCAATATTATGGTCCATTCCTTGATAGAAATAAATGATGAAATAAGAGAATGAAACAGATTTCAAAGTGCAACTTGAAAAGGCAATGAAGTATGCAAATACCTAGAGTTAGAAAACAGAAAAGGATGAGCATATTTGATATTTCTTAAACTGAATGAACAGAAGGAGAAAAAAAAATCAAGCCCTGAATTTCAATATTGAAGGATTCTGTGAACAAGATTGTGAATGATTCAGAAAGCATCAAAATAAAATGAAAGGAGTATACAGTCTCTGCACCAAAACACAAACGGCAACTTTTTGTATGGATATGTCCTGATGAACTGAGTAGGAATCAGATTGACTACGTCTGTGGGAGGAATTATTGGAGAAGCTCAAGATCAGCAGTCAAAATCAGACCAGCTGCTGACTATGAAAAAGACCATCAATAACTCACGAGCAAGTTAAAATTGAGTCTGAAAAGAATGAAAAGAAAACCAAAATAAATCTTGAGCCTATCCCACCTGAGTTTAGAAGTCGTCTGAACAATAGGTTTAAAGCATTGAACACCAATGATCGAAGACCAGATGAATCATGGATGACATCAAGAATATCATCCATGAAGAGAGCAAAAGGTCATTACAAAGATTACGGGAAAAAAGAAAAAAACAAAATAGATTTCAGAAGATACCCTGAAAATTGCAGTTGAGTATCAATAAGCCAAACAAAGGGATGAGATGCTGAAGTAAAAGAACTGATCAGAAGTTTTCAAAGGGAAGCTGAGAAGAAAAAGCAAAGTATTAAAACAAAATGTGCAGAGAGCATTCAAATAGAAGAGCTCATTCAGCATTTCTCAAACTGAAAGAAGTGAACAAAAAAATTAAGCCTTGAGTTGCAACATTGAGAAATGCTATCAGCAAAATTTTGAATGGCCCAGGAAGAAGAGTGTTGGGAAAAAGTTTTGAGTATTCCATGAAATGCTAAAGAACAAACAGGTATGTCTTGGAGAAGGTGCAACAGGAGTGCTTCTTGGAGGCAAAAATGATAAAGTTTCTCTCACATACCTTGCACATGTTTCTGCTGTTATTATTGCTAAGTGCCATCTAGTCCAGTACAACTCACAGCAATTCTATGAACAACTGATCTGAACACTATCCTGTCCTGTGCCATCCTCACAATCTCTGACATACTCAAGTCCATTGTAGTCATATCAACCGACCTGACTGAGGGTCTTCCTTTCTTTCTTCACCCCTGCCCCCACCTTTTTAAGCATGATGTACATTTCCAAGGAACATGCCTAAAGTGAGATGAAGCTTCCTTGTCTTTGCCTCCAAGGAGCATTCTGGTTGCACTTTTTCCATCTGATTTTTGGAAGTCTACTCTTCCCCAACCCCCTAGTCCGAAGATATCACTTCTTCTGTTGTTTCTATTCATTGTCTAGCTCTCATCAGCATAGCAAGTGACTGAAAAATCCATGGCCTGAATCAAGTGATCTTTCTTCTCAAACTGGCATCATTACTCTTTAATAATTTTTAGAGGCCTCTGACTGCAGACTTTCCCAGTGCAATATGTCTCCTGATCTTCTGATTGCTGGTACCAAGTGTATTCATTGTAGGTCCAAGTAATGTTGTTTGTTTCAATCCTTTCTCCATCCATCATAATATTGCTTATTGGTCCAGGGGCTAGGATTTTTGTCTTCTTGATTTTGAGATGCAATCCATATTGAAGGGTGCAGTGTTCAAGTCCTCCTCACTTTCAACAAGGCTGTGTCATCTCTCAATAAGCAAGGATACTGATGAGTCTTCTGCCAGTACCTATACCACATCCTCTTCATAGAGTACAGTTTCTTGAATAGTTTGTTCAGCATACAGACTAAATAAATGTGGAGAAAAGGTATAACCCTTACACATACTTTTCCTAATTTTAAAACATGCTATACTCCCTTGCTCTGTTCATGTAACAGCCTCTTGATCTAGATATACGTTTTGTATGAGCACAATCAAGTGTTCTGAATTCTCATCTTTCTCAGTGTTGGCCATAATGTTATTACCCACACAGTCAAATGCCTTTGCATAGTGAATAAAACACAAACAGACACACTTCTGGTATTTTTTTTTCAGCCAGGATCCATCTGACGTTAGCAATTGTATGGCCATGGCCTCTTCTAAATCCAGCTTAGAACATCTGGTTGTTTTCTGTCTATGTACTGTTCAAGAAGTTTTGAATGCTAATCCTTGGAAAGAGACAGCAGGCTTGGAAAGATGGAGAGTTGGTAAAAGAGAGGAAGACCCTTAACTGGGTGGATTGACACAGTAACTGGCTGCCACAATGGGCTCCAGTATGTCAGAGATTGTGAGGATGACACAAATAGGACCGGGTTCAGATATGTTATTTATAGTGTCCTATGGGTTGTACTTTACTGGACAGGACCTAACAACATCATCTATATTAAAAAAAATTGGTTGGCACAGAATCATTTCAGGAAGTACCACATGATAGAGAACCAATGACACTGAAGGGAGAAGATTAAACTGCATTGAAGGTATTAACAAAAAAATAAAAAAAATAAGGTTCCAGGAATTAACAGACTATTAACTACAGTGTTGGAGCAAGCAGATGCAATCTCAAATATGCTAATTATTCTTTGCCAAGAACTTTGAAAGCAGCTACCTGGTCAACTAAAAGGAGGTAATCCATATTTGTGTTCATTCCAAAAGCAGGTACCCAACAGAATGTGGGCATTATGGAACAATATTAGTAATATCACACCAAATAAAATCTTGCTGCAGATTATTCAAAACTGGCTGGAGCAGTAAATTGAAAAGGGACTTCCAGAAATTTAAAAGGATTCAGAAGAGGCCATCGAAAAGATATTATTACTGTTGTCAAATGGATTTTGACTGAAAGTAGAGAATACAGAAAAGTGTTTACTTGTGTTTTATTGACTATGCAAACATTTGTTATATGTGGATCTTAACAAATTGTGGAAAACATTGAGAAAAATGGGAATGCAAGTACTCTTAGCTGTGCTCATTTGGAACCCACACATGAACCTATTAGTTGTTTGAATAAAATAAGAAGATATTGCATGGGTTAAAATAAGGAGCTGTATTTGTAAGTAAGAGTTGTATTCTTGTTCTATACCTACTCAATATGTATCCTGAGCAAGTAATTAAAAAGGCTGAACTATATGAAGAAGAATATAACATCGTTACTGAAGAAAGACTTAATAACAACGTGCATTATGCAGATGACACAACTTTGGTTGCTATAAGTGAGGAAGACTTGAAGCATTTACCAAAGAAGATAAAAAATGATAGGCTTGCATATAGATTAAAACTCAACATAAAGAAAACAAAAATCTTCATGACTAGACCAGTAAATAATTGTATGACAGAAAAAAAAAGATTAAGGGTGTCAAAGATTTCATTTTACTTGGATTTACAATTAGCATTAACAGAAGTAGCAGTCTAGAAATCAAAAGACATATTACATTAAAAAAATCTTCTGCCAAGAAGTTCTTTAAAGTGGTAAAGAGCCAGCATGCTAGTATAAAGATTAAAGTGGATCTGAAGCAAGCCATAGTATTTTCAATTGCTTCATATGCTTTTGAAAATTGGACAACAAATAAAGGAGGCCAAAGAAAAACTGGTTCCTTTGAACTGTGGTAGTGTTGAAAAAAAAAATTGAATATAACATCAACTTCCAAAACAACAAATGAATCTGTCTGAGAAGAAATACAGCCAGGATGCTCCTTAGAGGAGTTGTACATTGGATCTCTGTATGTCAGAGTCAATTACATGGCACTTAAAACATCAACACTGCTGGAAAACATTATGCTAACAGAAAGAAGACAATCACAAATGACCACCTATTCTTTGACTTCCAATTGTATGAAAATCCCAAAATAAGAAAATTTATAGAGACAAAACATAGATTACTGTTGCTTAGGGCTGGGGACAGAAATATGCGAGGGTGGTAAAAGTAGGAGAGGAGGGGTGCCAGGGGTTTTATTATGAGGTAATGAAAATGCTCCAAAACAGATTGTAGCTATAGGTGTTTAACTGAATACATATGTTCAAAACCACTGAGTTGAGAAATGAATTCTAAATCTTTAATCCCAATGCAATATTAAATTTCTTAATAAGAAAAAAGGAACTTAGAAATTATGAATTGACATAGGTCCTGCTGCTGTTGTTGAGTCGAGTACCACTCATAGCAACCCTCTGAACAACAGTTCTGAACCCTGTCCTATCCTGTGTCATCCTTATCACTTCTAAGATACGTGAGTTTATTGCTGTAGTCACTATGTCAATCTATTTTGTTGAGAGTTTTTCTTCTCTTTTACTGGCCCTCCGTGTTTCTAAGCATAGTATCCCTTTTCAAGAAATAGCCTCTCCTAACAAAGTGCTCAGAGTATGTGTGAGATGGAGCTTTATCATCCTTGCCTTTAAGGAATATTTGGCTTCAGTTTCTCCAAGACATATCTCTTTGTTCTTTTGTTTGGCCATGAGCTATTCATTGCTCTCCTCCAACAATACAGCTTACAGGCTTCAATTCTCCTGTAATCCTTATTCATTGTCCAGCGCTCAGATGCATAGCAGTTGATTGAAAAGACTGTACTTGAATCAGGCACACTTACTACATAAGTCCTGTTTCTAGTGGTATTACTGAGTTGGAACCAACCCATATTTGACCCTCCAGTGGGTTTTCAGAGGCAGATAATTGTACAGAAGATTGTCTATCTTTCTCCTTCTGAGCAGCTGGTGTATTCAAACCACATGCCTTTGTGTTGGTAGTGCAATTCCTTACCACTAAGCATGATATTTTATGCATGCACAAGTATATTTTTTAGATCAAGAAGTTCTAAAAACTTAAATGAAATGAAATAAAGTTTAAATTTTGTGTGCGTTTGTATGTGTATATATGTATTTGTAAGGGGAGCTCTGGTTGCCTAGAGGGTAGGGAGTTGAACTTTTGAAGTTCAAAGCCCCCAGTTGCACCATGGAAGAAAGATGAGGAATATCCTCTCATGTGATTTATAGCCTCTGAAAACCTGCTGGAGGGTCAGCTATGAGTTCGTTCCAGCCTGATGGCAAGGAGGTTTTTAACATTTTTTTTTTTACATTGTTAAATTTTGGAAGAAATTTCTGTATTTATAACTCTCTTAAAGTACACATAAGTTCTGGAGCCAGAGATTGCTATTTTTCACAGAAATAACTGCACTGGTTACCCTTTGCTCTAATTCTTCCCCTTGGGGCCACAGGATGACAACAAAATGTTATATTGTTCATACTGAGGTCTGTACTATAGGCATTGAACCCAAAAATAAAACTTGGGAGCTAGGATAACCCTTCCTACCATGTATCCTGAGAGATGTAAACTAGTTTACTCTCCTTAAGCAAATTCTCCTTGGAAAGAGTAGGAGAAAAGTCCTAAACTCCTGCCTTTTAGAATGCAAATAAATACATCCAGGAGGAACACTTACAATGCATTGGTGTCAAATTAGAACCGACTCATAGCTGCTTGGGTTCCCAAGGCTGTAAACTGAACGGGAAGAGATTGCTGCTCTTTATCCCTTGGAATCCCTGGTGAATTCAAACTGTCAGAGAGGTGTAACATTTGGGTTAGCAGTGCAACTCCCTATAGACTGGGCCACTAGACCTCCTTGTAATCAAAGAGGAATAGAAAATAAAATATAAAACTAATTTGTCACTGAAGTGAAAAAACATACCTCTGAGAAGTAAATCTCCTTTCTTTTCCATTGCTGTTTAACTTTCAACATTTTTAAATTGTGATCTTATGGTAAGTTTATAAAGATTTTGGATTTCCATTCATTCATTGTTGCACATTTTCCTCCCTGCCCTCCCCTCCCATCACAGTTCACTTTGTTCCTTTGGAAAAAATGTTCTTTCATTGCCATACAGCCCCCTGACCACTTTACTATGCAGCTCTTATTCTGGACTCTTGTCATACCAATAATACCTAATCATATATTCCTTTTATACAGTTCTCTCCCTCATTTGTTTCCATGCCATGTACATTATTTATTCCCTCTTTTCTTAGTTCCCCCCATCAGTCCTGTTTCATAACAGTGATATTTTACAAATATATATGTGTGTATATATATATAATTTGCCTTTATGTAACTGAGCTATTTCACTCAGCATAATGTCCTCCATGGTCACCCATTTTGTATAATGTTTCATAAGTTCTTTGTTTTTCAGTGCTGCATAATATTCCATAGTTTGAATATATCATAGCTTCTCTATCCATTTGTTTGTTGATGGGCACTTGGGTTATTTCCAACTCTTTGTTTTTGTGAACAAAGCAGCTATAAACATGGATGTGCAATATCTGCTTGGGCAGCAGTTCTGGTTTTTTTAGAATATATTCCCAGTAGTGGAATTGCTGAGTCAAATGGTATTTCTATATCCAGCTTTTTATTTTTTTATTTTATTATTTTTTGTGCATGTACTGTCAAATTAGGTTTGACTGGTACAGGAGGAGATTGTCCCTCCTTGTCCAGCAGAGCATCTGGTGGATTCGAACCAGGCACATCTGGGATTGCAGTTATTTCCAGCTTTTTGAGAAAGCATTATACTGTCTTCCATAGTGGTTGCACCATTTTACACTCCCACCAACAGTGAATAAGTGTTCCGGTTTCTCCACAACCTCGCCAGCATTTGTTGTTTGTTGCTTTGTTGAATTCTACTATTCTTACTGGGGTGAGATGATATCTCTTAGTTGTTTTGATTTGCATTTCTTTTAGAGCTAGGGATTTTTAACATTTCTTCATGTGTTTGTTCACCATCTGAATGTCTTCTTTGGTAAAAGATCTGTTCATATCTTGTGCCCATTTTATAATTGGGTTGTTTACCTTTATCTTGTTGTAGCATCAAGACGTGTTATAATCCAAGTTTTAGTAACATTTCTCCAGAAAACTCCAGCCAAGTAGGAAAATTAAAAAAAAATTAAAATAATAAATTGCTGATATTGATCTGAAACTTTACTTTGGAATCAAGTAGTTGTTTAAAAGACATGTGTATAGTGCATTCCTTCCTTTTAATCTTGAAAAGCAATTTGGCAATGAAGGTTGCAGTAGGAGATCCTCAAATATCTCCATATTTTAATTATCTAGGGAACTGGCAATTTTTAAATTGCCTCAGTGTCCTCATCTGTCCTCATTCAATTTCAATCTCTGTGTCTTTCACTGTACAGAAGTGGGGCCCATTTTTAGTATTTGATGATGATGAGAATAAGTGTTTGGCTGACATACAAGGAATTGCCTTCAATTTCATGAAACCTAAACTGATGCTGCCTTTTGTGGCAGACTGTATTTTCCAAAACTGACTACTGTAATAGATCAAGTTTTACAGTCTCCTCCAAGAGGCAAAAATCTATGTCACCTCCCCTTGAACCTAGGCAGGACTTTATGTTTGTCTCCACTGATGAGAGTATAGGAAAGGGATGCTATGTGACTCCTGAGGCTAGGTCATAAATGGTGTTAACATTTTTTATAGAGGCAAGAGTTAAAATTACTTCCCTGGGCTAAGAGCCAAACAAAAATTAGTCAAAGGCCATTTACAAAAAACAACAGCTTTATGTACAGTCATAATTTAGGCAAATTTTCCTTAGCAATGTGCTTATTACTGCACCTTCCTCACAATTGTTGCAATGTTTGGGCTCATTATTGTAATTCCTATGTCAGTGCCTCTCCTTGAGGGGGTTCCTCTTGTTCCCTCACTTTCTATTTTACAAAACGTGTTCTTCCCCAGTGACTGGTGTATCCAATAACGTGACCCCGGTAAATGAGATGAAGTTTCGCCACCCTTACTGCTAAGGAGTACTGTAGCTGCATTTCTAAAGACTGATTAGTTCATTCTTCTCATGTTCAGTCCATCGTATATTCAGTACTTGCCACCAAAACCATAATTGAAGTGTTTAATTTCTTCTTCTGTTTTCCTTATTCATGGTCCAGCATTCATATGCCTATGAAGTGATTGAAAATAGCATGATCAAGACTGTCTTTGTCTGCAAAGCGACATCTTTGCTTTTTGACCCTTTAAAGAGGTCTTGTGCAGGAGATTTGTCCAGTGCAATGTGTTACTTGATTTCTTGATTGCTGCTTTCATGGGCATTGATTGTGGATGCAAGTAAAATGAAATCCTTTTTTTCTCCACCTTGTTAACACTAATTGACTCATTAATCAATTTTGCCTCCTTTCAGCATTAGGATTATGATTTCTGCCTGACTTTCTATCCTTTAAACATGTGCTTTGGAAGCCTGTACCATTGTGTAAGATGTCTAGCTGCCCTGATGTGTGCTGTAAAGATCATGTAGAGATTCAGCATAAAGTAATATGTGCAGAAGGTTCCAGAAATTCCAGTACAGCTCTTTGAACATTCCCAGTTCCCTGTCAGACATCTGAGGGACAAGCATTCAAAGTATGCTAGCACCAGTCATTATCTGTCTGCAATGGAGAGAGACACAATGAGTGAAAATCATCCACATGAGCCCAGTCACCTTCCTGGGCTTTGGAAGTAACAAAAATGAATGTTGTTTTATACCACTAAGTTCTGAGGCAGTCTGTATAGCAATTGTTGCTGTTAGGTGCCATTGAGTTGAGTATGACTCATAGCAACCCCATGACTAAAAGATCTGAACCCTGTTCTATCCTGTACCATCCTCACACTTCCTGACACACTAGAGCCCATTGTGGCAGTCACCATGTCAGTCCACCTGGTTGGGGGGGTCTTCCTCTTCTTCTCCGACCCTCCAACCCTCCAACCTTTCAAGTATCATGTCCCTCTCCAAGAAATAGCCTCTCCTAGCAACATGTCCAAAGTACATGAGGTGAAACCTCATCATTTTTGCCTCTAAAAAGCCCTCCAGCTGCACCCTCTCCAAGACATATTTGCCACTGGTGTATCAGATACCATAAGGGTTACCCATGGTGGACAGATTTCAGTTGAGCTCCCAGATTAAGAAAATCTAGGAAACAGGATTGGTCATCCACTTCTTAAATAACAGGCCTTTGAAAACACTACGAATGCTAGAAGAATGAAGATAGTTATATAGTAGTATAATGGTAGAGCCCAGATTGGAAGTCAGTTGAAATGAAGAAAAACAATGAGAAATATTATTGAATAATTTGAACATGCAATGAACATAGCTTGAATGTTGGGAAATTGTTAAAAACTAATGTATAGCACTAGAGTGCCGAGAAGCCAAAGGAAAGGGAAGAAATAAAGATATTAAGTTGCTGAACAGAAGATTCCAAGGGGCAGTGCAGGAAGACAAAGTAATTACAATGAAATATGCAAGGAGCTGAAGTCAGAAATTCAAAAGGGCCTAACTCGCTCAGTATTTCTTAAGCTCAAGGAACTGAATAACAAATTCAAACCTCAAGTTACAATACTTAAGGATGCTTTGGGCAGAATATGAAATTATTCATTAATTTCATAAATTCATTAAGCATTTTAAAAAGATGGAAAGAGTATACAGAGTCATTGTACCAAAATGAATCAGAGGGCACAGAAGAATTTCATGAAATAATGTATGAGCAAGAGCCTGTGGTGATGAAGGAAAAAGTTCAAGCTGTTCTGAAAGAATTGGCAAGAACCAATGCCCCAGGAAATGATGGCATACCAATTGACATATTTCAACAACAGACACTGCCCTTCATGTGCTCACCAAATTGTGCCAAGAAACCTGGAGGACAACCACCTGGCCAACTGACAGAAAGAGATCTATATTTGTTCCCATTCCAAAGAAAGGTGACCCAAGAGAAAGCAGAAATTGTTACAATATTATTGATACCACAAGCAAGCAAGGTTCTGCTGAAGATTATTTTAAAAAATAATCAGTTCTCAAGAGAGAACTGCCTGAAGTGCAGCCTGGGTTTAGAAGAGGCTGTGGCACTAGGGATATTATATATAACTAATGTTAGATGGATCTTGCCTGAAAGCAGGGAGTACCACAGAAATGTCTATCTGTTGTGTTTCATTGACTATGCAAAGGCATTCGACTGTGTGGATCACAACAAAATGTGGCTGACTCTGAGAAGAATGGGAATCCCAGAACACTTGATTGTACTTATGTGAAACCTATACTTGGACCAGGAAGCAGTCCTCCGAACAGGGCAAGGAAACACTGCGTGGTTTAAAATTGGGAAGGGTGCAAAATGGATGACCCTGGAGGACATTATGCTGAGTGAAATATCTCAGTCACAAAAGGACAAATATTGCATAGTGCCACTGTTGTAATATGGGACTGACATCAGGGTTGAGAGAAGACAGAAAACGGAGGGGAGGGATGAGGTATATTGCACTGAAACAGATGAGGGAGATATCTGCTTAAAAAGAGATATATGAATGGGTATTCTTGTCATTACAGAAATCCAAAGTGAAGACTGTGCTGCAGAGTGGACTTGTGAGGAGGGATTGCATAACAATGAAAGAATTTTTCTTTTTCTTTTCAAGGAAAGAGTGAATTGGGGCGGTGGGGCGGGGGAAGGGAGAAAAGTGCAACAATGAATAACTGGAAACCCTAAGTCTCTGTAAACTTTCATTAAAATTAATTAAAAAAAATTGGGAAGGGTGTGCACCCATCTCCATATCTTTTCAATGGAGACTGGGCTCTATGAGGAGAAATGTGGCATCAGGATTGGAGATAGACTCATCAATAATCTGCGTTATGCAGATGACACAACCCTGCTTGCTGAAACTGAGGAGGACCCTATGCACTTACTGCAGAGGGTCAAGGACTCCAGCTTTCAGTATGGACTGAGGCTCAATGTCAAGAAGACAAAGATTCTCACCACTGGGATGATTGGCAGTATCATGATAGATGGTGAAGAGACTGAGATTGTTAACAGCTTTAGTTTGCTTGGCTCTACAATCAACACTCTTGGTACTAGCAGTCAGGAAATTAAAAGATGAATTGCAGTGGGAAAGTTTGCTGTCAGAGATCTCTCCAAAGTACTAAAGAGCAAGGATGTCAGTCTTGAGACTGACGTGTCCCTTATACAGGTCATGGTCTTTGTAATTACTTTTTATGCATCAGAGAGCTGGACAATGACTAGCGATGATAGAAGGAGAATTAATGCTTTTGAGCTGTGGTGTTGAAGAAGAGTATTGAGTATGCCATGGACCGCTAGGAGAACAAACAAGTTCACCCTGGAAAGGGTGAAGCCGGGCTGCTCCTTGGAGGCAAGGATTCTGAAGCTTCGTCTGAGATACTTTGGACATGTTGCAAAGAGAAACCAGTCCTTGAAGAGGGACGTCATGCTTGGGAGGGTGGAGGAACAGCCCAGGAGAGGAATACTTTCTATGAAATGGATTGATTCAGTGCCTGACGTATTGGGGGTTGGTGTGTCAGAGACAATATTGGCACAGTATAGCGTAGGGTTCACTATGAGTCACAGGTGACTCGATGACATAACTACATGAAAACCACAACAGGAGCAATAAACAGCCAGAATTCATTGTGATTATTCAAATAGCAAGAAGCCTTCATTGCTGTTGAGTTGTAACTGATTCATAGCCGACCCTCAATCAGGTTTTCAGAGGGTATAAATGATACAGGAGAAGATTTCTCATTTTTCTCTGGCAGGGCAGCTGGGGGATCTGAACCATTTGTCTTTGGGATGACAGCAAAACTTTTTACCCACTAGGCCATGTAAGATCTGTGATTAGCAATAGCAATACATGAAAGAGCTAGAGTAAAAATCTGTGTATAAAGACAGAGGAACAAGCCTTGGTATCTTAGTGGGTCAAATGTTGGGCTGTTTAAAATGTTGGCAGTTAAAGTCTACCAGGGGCTTCATGGAAGATCAAGGAAGCAGCTACTTCCATATAAATTTATATTTTCAAAACAGCAGTGAAGATTGCCATGAGTCAGAAAGGACTCAATAGATTTGTGTGGTTAAATGCTCATCAGCTAACCAAAAGATGAGTGGTTCAAGCCTATCAGCTATTTTGTGGAAGAAAGATGTGGCAGTCTGCTTCTATCAAGATTGTTGTTAAGTGCCGTAGAGTTGAATATGACTCATAATGACCCTATGAACAAAAGATCAAAACCCTGTTCTATGCTGCATCATCCTCACACTTCCTGACACATAAGAGCCCATTGCAGCTGTTACCATGTCAATCCACCTACTGAATGGTCTTTCCTTCCCTGATCCTCCACCTTTCTCAGCATCATGTTCTTCTCCAAGGATTACCCCCTCTTAGCAACATGCCCAAAGTATGTGAGGAGAAGCCTCATCAGTCTTGCCTTCAAAGAGTAGTCTGGCTGCACCCTCTCCAAGACATATCTGTTCTTTCTCTTGGCCATCTGTGGGATGTTCAGTGCTCTTCTCCAAAATCACAGCTCAAAGATGTCAATTCTTTTTATTTACTCCTTATTCATTGTCCAGTTCTCAGATACATAGTAAGTAATCAGAAAGACTATGGCCTGAATTAGGTGCACTTTAATCCTTAAAATGATATCATTACTCCTCAATAATTTGGAGAAGTCCCTAACTGCAGATTTTCCCCGCACTGTGTGTTTCCTTATTTTCTGACTGCTAGTACCAAGTTTGTGGATCCAAGCAAGATTAAACTGTTGATAATTTCAATCTCCTTTCCATCCATCATGATGTTTCCTATCAGTCTGGTGGTAAGAATCTTTGTTTTCTTGATATTGAGATGCAATCCATACTGAAGGTTGCATTCCTTGATCTTCCACAAGTGCTTCAAGTCTTCCTCACTTTTAGAAAGCAAGGCATGTCATCTGCATAACACGGGTTATTGATGAGTCTCCCTCCAATCCTGATACCACACTGCTCTTCATAGAGTCTAGCTTCTCAGATAATTTGCTCAGCACACAGATTGAATAAGTATGGAGAAAGAATACAACCTTGACACACTCCTTCTCAATTTTAAACAATGTCCTGTTCCCTTACTCTGTTTACACAACAGCCTCATGGTTCAGGTGTAGGTTCCGTATGATCACTGTACCAGAAAGAATTGGTTGACACTGAAAAATTTCAGTAAGTACCATATGAACAGGAGCCAATGGTAATGAGGGAAGAAGTAGAAGCTGCATTGAAGGCATAGGCAAAAATGAGGCCCCAGGAATAGACGGGATATCAATTGACTTTTTTCCAATTAATAGATACAGCGTTGGATGCGCTCACCAGCCTATGCTAGGAAATTTGGATAGCTTCTCTCTGGCCAATGGAATGGAAGAGGTCCGTATTTGTTACCATTCCCAAGAAATGTGATTGAACTGAATGTGAAAACTATCAAACAATATCATTACTATCACATGCAGGTAAAATACTGCTGAAGATCATTCAAAAACAGCTAGAACAATACATAGATAGGGAACCGCCAGAAGTTCAAGAAGAATTTAGAAGAGGTTGTGACACTAGGGATACCATTGCTAATGTTAGATGGATCCTGGCTGAAAGTAAATAATACCTGAAGGATGTCTATTTGTGCTTTATTGACTATGCAAGTGCATCTGGCTGTGTGGATCATAACAAGTTGTGGCTGACACTGAGAAGAATGGGAATCCCAGAACACTTTCTTGTGCTTCTGTGAAACCTCTACCTGGACCAGAAGGCTATGAAGATTAGAGCCCTAAGAACTCTCTGAGGCAGTTCTGCTCTTTCCTACAGTGTTTGTACAGGGTCACCGAGAGTGGGTCACCACAGTCAAGAATCAAATGCACAGCAATGGGCTTGTTTTCATATATATGTAGAGTATAATAGAAGGAGTAAGATGGAGTCTCCAAATTCAATAAAGGCAAAATATTAGGGAGCAAGAGATAAATGTGATTGAACCAAAAAGGCTGATATTCTGTCATCTGCAGGGTACCAGATCTGGAGAGAGAAGAGCATGAAGCTTATAGAAAAGAGAGTTGACAACAAGATTATATTATTTTGAAAACCTGTACTGTCTAAACAAGAGACATTACTTCTGTTAGATTATGGAAACAGGAATGATTTATGGGTTTTTGCGAAAGCCTGGACTAACTGTTCTGCCTTCCTCTGACCCTATGTCAATTTAAGAACTGGCTCACATCAGGCTGTTCCCCTAGATTTGTCTTCAGGGAGACAAGGTGATGGCTGACCAGTGTACAGGACTGTGCTAGCCAGGTGATGGTTTGAATTTTGGTGGTCAATGATACACTGTAAGTGGGGTTTACACATAAATGCCTTCAGTGAATAGTTATTATAGACTAGCTTCAATAACTTTCTTTTTTCAAAATATTTTGATAAAAATTATATCCCTCAGTGAAATTCCTTTCTAACTGATTGGATCTTCCATTCTATAAGGACTTATCAATATTGTTACACACCTTGGAGTTAGAACCAACTCATAGCTGTCATTCCTTCGGTGCATTTTCAGCAGCTGTAAATTGCCCAGGAGGAGATTTCCCGTCTTTCTCCTGAGGAGCAGCTGGTGGACTTGAATATCTTGCCTCTGGGTTGGCAGTGAAACTCCTTACCACTAGGTCACCAGAGTTCTCCACAAAGCTCTCTTAGTCCTGCCAATTATGACATCTCTCTCGTCCTTCCATCACTAGCAAGCTCAGATAAAGGCCTCTGGCTCTGGCTGTGTGAGGCAGCAGTTTCAGGCCAGCTTTGTTTCATGTGGGGCCTCTGGTTCTCTTGCTGCAGATGCTGTTGCTTCTTATAGGCTGCTGTTTGGTGCAGAAATCGCTGGCCCCAAAGGACACACACTGAGTTCTCGGCTTCTTCTTTCTTGCTGGTTGTGAGGGTCTGTGTTATATCAGATCTCATCAAGGGAATAGCCACATCATAACCTCCAAACCAGAGCTTCACAGGCAGTCCAGCTGAGCTACAATCTTGACTGTCACATTTAAATATGGTTTAAAACTTACCCTTTGTTAGAGTGCAGTTCTATGAGTTTTGACAAAACTCACAATCATGTAACCACTAGCCAATCAAACTATGGAAAATTTCATCACTTGACAATTTTTCATTATTGTCTGGTGTTTACTAGTATATAGAGCCTCATTCTTGCTTTGCCTTTTCAAGAATGCTGTATAAATGGAATCACACAGAGTATAGCATTTTGAGCCTTCTTTCACTTGTATTCATTGATATAGTTTGGAGCACAATTCATAGTGGCCCTATGAACAACAGATCTAAGCCTTGTCATATCTTGTGCCATCCTTATTATTTCTGGAGAGGAACATTCTGCTTGGAAAGAGAGGAAGACCCTCAACTAGATGGGTTGTAATAATGGGCTCAAGTATATGAGAAATAACGAGATCTTTCACTTAGCATCACATTTTTAGTCAGAGGTCCTTTCCTTCTGTAGATTCCATTCTGTAGATTATACTACATAATTTTCCTATAGATTCCATTCTGTAGATTATACTATATCACATTTACCTACTCAACATTTGATGGACACTTGGACTGTTTACCACTTTTTTTTTTACAATAATGAATAAAGCTGCTAAAATAATTGCGTGTAGATTTTCCTGGTGGCACATTTCTTGAGTAAATATTTAAGATTGAATACGGGTTATAGGAGAGAAACTTTTAATGTACAATGACATTTCATTCTCACCAGCTGTCATTTTGTAATGTGTCCCTGCTAGTCCAGATTAGAGAAGTTGTTCTAACCACCTAGAATTGTGTGGCCAGTAGAGACGGAGCCAGGTGTGCTTTACTGAAAAGTCAGCATCTTAACTATTCCTTCTGTAGCTGTTACTAACTTATCCCCAGAAAAATTTCTAACCACAATGGAAACAGAATTAGAAAGTGAGACCTCATCACCCCGTGGTCAAGTGTGACAAAGACTTGATTTTGGAAGGAGAAATTAAAGAATTAGTAAGTATAACATGAAGAGCTTTTAGTGAATCGATTTAGTGAAAAATGAAGTGGATCACAAAGTGATGAGTCTATGAAGATAGCAATGAGATTCAATTCAAAATTCAATTCAAAGATGAGTCATGACCTTTGCCTTTTTTTTCTTCAGTTCAAGTAGTACAGAGCTGTGGCGAGCTACAGTGCTCTGATCAATACTTTCTCAGGATACTGCTCTGCTCGAATGCTTACTAAAACCCACACTAGCACCAAAACAAACAAAAACGGTATATCCATGCAAGCATACTTACATTTGTGAATTCCTAATCTCCTTTTGTCACAATAATAAGAGCAATAACTTAAGTATGTGAATAATTAACATCTTTAATGGCTGCGTTTTACATTTGCATGTATAACACTTTGGACTTCCAAATGATATTTATAATGTGAGCAGGAGAGAAATTGTAGTGAAGATTAACGTCTAAAAATGTATTGTGGAGATTTTGGAGTTCTTGTGTAGAACTGGAAATAACAGAAAAATTGGCAATGAGAAATAAAAGTAGATCATGAATAGTTAATATCCAATTCTTCTGTGATGAAGGAATTAAAATAGCAAGCAGTCGCCACAGTGACAATTTAAGACAAATATGTCATCCCCCATGCCTAACACAAGGCCATGAATTTATTATGAGCTGAATAAACATTTGCTGAGTTGAGTTTAATCTTTCCAAGATGAATGTTTATAGGAATAGTGAGATAATAGTGGTAAATACTCTATACAAAGTCTATGGATTCAGCTCTAATAAAGGCAAATTTTTATTCATACTAACAAAAATAAAAGGAACAGAAATGTTACTGTTAGTGTGGTAGTCAGCTCCCACAAATAAGTCTGACTGGGAGGAATTGTTGGCAGTAGTGACTGTTCCTCAGTCTCGTCTGATACTATTGAGAATAGAATTTACGTACTAAGGAAGACTTTCATAATGTCTTTCTGTAGACCATTGGGAGGAAGATTTATGTGTTAGCTATCGAGTGCTGCTGTAATACAAAAATGCCAACAAAATGGCTTTAAAGAACAGAAATTTATTTTCTCATAGTTTTGGTGTCTGAAAGTTCAAATCAGGGCCTCAGCCTTGTCTTTTCATTCCTGTGGTTGTGCCAGGGGTTCTTTAACTCTGTTGATTTTCACATGGTTTAATTCTGCTTATCACAGGGGTGGAGAAGGATTTAGATCTGTTCACAAGTTCACTATGAGTCGTAGTAAACTTAATGGCACCTAAAACCAAGAACATCAATATGTGTATATTTCTCTTTATATAACTCAGAAATAAGGTTAACTGAACTCATTGCAAGCAATTTAGAATTAACACATAACTGACCCATCAGTGGGTTTTCAGAAAGTATAAATCACATGAGAGGACATTGCCCATCTTCCTCTCATAGAGCAGCTAGTAGATTTGAACTGTCTGCCGTTGAGCTAGCAGCGCAACTCCTTAACCACTAAGCAACCCAAGTTCCCTGACTCAGAAGTTGTTGTTGTTATGTGCCGTCGAGTCGCTTGAGACGCATAGCGACTCTATGTACAACAGCCCTAAACTCTGCTCTGTCCTGTGCCAATCGTACTGTCTCTGACACTCCCATCCCGATTATCCCAGTCACTGAATCAATCCACCTCATAGAGGGCCTTCCTCTCCTGTGCCGTCCCTCCACCCTCCCAAGCATGATGTCCTTCTCCAAGGACCGGTCTCTCCTCACAACATATCCAAAGTATGTTAGACGGAGCCTCAGAATCCTTGCCCCCAAGGAGCTGCCCGGTTTAACCCTTTCCAGGATGAATCTATTTGTTTTCCTAGCAATCCATGGTACCCTCAATACTCTTCTTCAGCACCATAGCTCAAAGGCATCAATTCTCCTTCTATCCTCCTTGGTCATTGTCCAACTCTCTGATGCATAACAAGTGATCGCAAAGACCATGGCCTGTATCAGACGCACCTTAGTTTCCAGAGAGACACCATTGTAGTTAGGTTAAAATTCTAATCTATGTCGACAAAACATCAACTGACTGCATTACGTAAGGTGATTAAATCAAATTAGACTCACGAATAATGGTGGAGCTTTTGATGATGGTGTAAGATAAGTTTCTTTTTAAAAAATAAATAAATTTTTACATTGGTTTGTTTACAAAGTTCATATACAGTGTTTTCCACACTGGATAGGATAAGCTTCTTATCTGTTGTTTATAGAGTTGCTGTGAGTAGTGGTTGACTTTAGGGTGCCTAATAATCATTACTAATGTGAGATGGATCTTGATTAAAAGAATATCAGAAAGCTCTTTACTTGCTTTTGACTATATGGATCGTAATAACTGATGGATAACACAGAAGAATGGCAATCTGAGAACACTTAATTGTGCTCATGTGAAATCTATACATTGACCAAGAAACAGTTGCCCAAACAGAAAAAAGGAATACTGCCGGGCTTAAAATCAGAAAAAGTGTGTCAGCTTGTGTCCTTACTCTATGCCTATTCAGTCTGTACACTGAGTAAATAATTAAAGAAGCTGTACTATATGAAGAAGAGTCAGGATTGGAAGAAGACTCAACAACCTGCTTTAAACAGACGATATAACCTTGCTTGCAGAGCATGAAGGCAACTTGAAGCACTTACTCTAGAACATCAAAGTCTACAGCTTTCAATATGTTACATCGCAACATTAAGAAAGCAAAAATCCTCACTATTGGATGATTAGGCAACATAATCATAGATGAATAAAAGAATAAAATTGTCGGAGATTCAATTTTACTTGAATACACAAGTAACACTGCCGGTAGCAACAGTCAAGAAATAAAAAATGTTTTGCATTTTAGAAATCTGCTGTCAAGCACCTCTCCAAAGTTCTAAAGAGGAAGGATGTCAGTTTAAAAACCAAGGTACAGTTCATCAAAATCTTGATATTTTCTAATTACTTTCTATGCATGTGAAAATTGGACAATGGATAAGGAAGACTGAAGCAGAATCAATGTCTCAGAATTGAGATACTGAAGAAGAGTATTGATTATCTCAAGGACTGTAAATATAATAAACAAATCTATTTTGATCAAAGTTGAACCAGAATGCTCCTTAGAGGCAAGGATGGTGAAACTTCCTCTAACTTCCTTTGAGCATATCTTCAGGAAGAAACAATTTTTAGAAATAGCATATTGGAAAAGGTAGAGTGTTGGTGAAAGAAGGGAAGACTCTCAATGAGCCAGATTGAGGTGCTGACTACCACATGGACATGAGCGTGACAGAGATGATGAATATTTGACAGGCTAAGACAAGGTTCAATTTGTTCTTCATAAGGTCTCTATGAGTTGTAGTTGACTTAATGGCACCTAACAACAATTGTTGTTGTTGTTATGTTCTGGCAAGTCGCTTGTGACTCATAGTGACCCTATATACAACAGCCCTAAGCCCTGCTTTATACTGTGCCAATCTCACTGTCTCCAACACATCTATTCCCATTACCCCAGTCACTAAATCAATCCACCTCATAGGGGGTCTTCCTCTCCTGTGCTGTCCCTCCATCCCCCCAAGCATGATGTCCTTCGCCAAGGACTGGTCCCTCCATGCAACATGTCTGATGTATATCAGATGAAGCTTCAGAATCCTTGACTTCAAGGAGCAACCTGGTTTAACCCTCTCTCAGACGAACCTGTTCATTTTCCTAGCAGTCTATGGTATATTCAATACTTTTCTCCAACACCACAACTCCAAGGCATCAATTCCCCTTCTATCACTCCTAGTCATTGTCCAGCTCTCTGACACCTAACAAGTGATTGCAAAGACCATGGCCTGTATCAGGTGCACCTTAGTCTCCAGAGTGACATCATTACTTTTTAGTACTTTGGAGAGGCCCCTAACAGCAGACTTTCCCATTGCAATATGTCTTTTAATTTCTTGTCTGCTGGTGCCAGGACTGTTGATTGTGAACCCAAGCAAACTAAAGCTGTTAACAATCTTGATCTCTACCATTTATCATGATGCTGCCAATTGGCCCAGTGGTGAAGGTAAAGGGTTAAGAATTTAATATCTTTTTTTAAAGGAAGAGAAACATCATGGATTAAATTGGGTGTCTTTCTCCTCCCCAATAAATACGTATTTTGTTGTTTTTTAACCATCTATTTGGATCTGACTCCTAGCTGACCCTCCAGCAGGTTTTCAGAGGCAGCAAATCGAACAGAAGGAGATTGCTCATCTTTCTCCCACAGAGCAACTGGCAGATTCAAACCACAAGGCTTCAGGATGGCAGCTCACATTCTTACCACTAGTCCACCAGAGATAAAACTAATAATCCAAGAAGAATAGATTGTAAAAAATCTAATAATCTATGTAAGAGTAGAATGTAAAATTCCTTTATCCTTCTCACGACTTATTAGTTACAAGATATGGCCTCTGACACATGTTCTTTCAGTAGAGATAGAAGTGGAAAGAAGGAAGGGAAGCTTGGTATCACCAAGAAATTATGACCAGGGGTGAAGTATATTCTATTAGACCTGGGCCCCTGCCCTAGGAGGGTACTTGACATTAGAGAGGACAAAAATTTTGGGATCTCTAAGGAATGCTTGGCTTTCAGATGCTGAAGGAGATAAGAACTTTCCTCCATTATTAACATATGCAGTGAGAGAGCCTTCCTTTAGAGGTGGCATCTTGTATTTGGACTTCAAGCTTTGTACACTATAAGAGAATACACTTCTGTTTGTTGAAGACATCCACTTGTGTTATTTCTGTTATAACGATGACAAGAGAGGGATATGATACGATCTATTCCACAACATTCTACTTGTTGTTGTGTTGAGTTGGAAGCAACTCAGAGCAGACCATACAGTGGGTTTTAGAACCAGTAAACAGCAGGGAAGAGATTTCCCATTCTTCTCCACTGAACATGAACATCTGGTGGGTTTGAATTATATGCCTCTGTGTTGGTAGCACAACTCCTTACCACTTAGCCACCAGAACTCTCTTACACTCTACAAATAAAGAAACAGATGAATATGAAAGAATATAGCATCTGGAATCTTCTACCTTGTGATTATACTCTACAAATAAATAAACAAATAAATATAAGAGAATCCAGCATCTTGAATCTTCCACCTTGTGAGGCAGAGCCCAGCAACCACTGAAAATTATAGCCATTCTCCTGCTTCCCTAGCAGCCGAGACAATGGGACAAGATGCAGGCTATTATGATCAAGTGACTCTTCCTCTCTAAATTGGAACCCAGTGATTTGAAGAGGGAAGGCCTCCATGGAATCTAGTCTTCAAGTCTCACAGCAAACAATAAACATGCAGTTTCTAGAAGCAGGGTGGCCACAAGTAGCTCTTGGCTTCTGCTCTCTGTTTTATTGGCAGCTTATGCTGATACTGGTGTATCTGTGCCTGTCATTTTGAAGGTAGTGTCTTCATGAAACTCGTTCTATGTCATGATGTTGGATGCTGTTCAAGAATGCTTGACCTTTTAATTTGAAGCTAAGAATCTTAACTGACATGTGATCATTTTTATAAAGTAGCTTCAGATAGCCAAAGTACATAAAATATTCTTGGAGAAGAAATTAAATTTGGCACGCTTGATGCTACAGAGAAAATGGGATAGCTAGAGGGTGCAATGACTCAAATCTAGTGAAAAGACACTAGAGTTTGAAATGGTGTGATAGAGCAATTCCTCCAGTAATTGTAAAGTAAGACTCCTGCCCAGGTGCTTCATAGTTTACTAGTAGTTCTGTAACAAAAATGCAATAGGTCGTTGTTGTTAAGTGCCGTCAAGTCGAACATGACTTATTGCAAATCTATGAACAAAAGACCTGAACCCTGTTCTATAACTATAGTTGTTATGCTATGTTCGTAGAATTTCCAGAGGCATATTGTTTAGGAAGTGGATGCCACTCTTGCTTTCAAGCCTGTCTTGTCAAGTATGGGAGCTCCACCAAACACTGTCCACAATCGGTAACCTTTTTGGCATTTGACACACCAGTGGCATAGTGTTCAGCATCACAACAACCCCAAGTTACTTCAGTAAAGCAAATTGACAGACCATTATTTTACCACTTAGAATGTTCATCCCAAACACAACATCAAGCCCAAGGGCCCAACAACCTTTTGAATACAAGGCCCACCCACCAGCTCCTGGTTGACCCTAAACAAGAAGCTTCAAGCCCACAGCTCATTGTTAGCTAAACCTTGCGAATACAATCAGCTCACAAACAATTGTAAACGAAAAGAAAACCCAAATAAACAGAATAGCTTTTGCAAAAAGAAATTTATTTTTTCACATTGTGAGACTCAACAACTCAACTCATTGCTATCAAGTCACAGCCAACTCATAACTGAGCCCCTATCATGTTCCTAAAACTGTAAAACACACTAGAGGAGACTGCTCAGCCTTCTCTCCCAGAAGCTCTGGTGGCTTTTAACTGCTGGAGAAGCAGTCTTTGAGATAACAGTGAAATTCCTGTGGGCTATGCCATCAGGATTCAAATTCAGTGCAACAGCTGTAGGGACAATCCTCTTTTTCTCTTGATTGTCTCTGAGTCCAATCTACTCTTTAAGTTTCAAGCCTTTAGGTTAAGACATGTCTCACACTGCTATTAACATAACAAAAAACCTATTCCCAAATGGACTTACATCCACAGGTATAGAGGTTAGGATTCCAATACATATTTGGAGAAACACAATTCAAAACAAAACAGGTGTTGATGACAGAAATTTTTGTGAGTCCAGCCTTAATCATGATTTGATGTAGACCAATGGAATACAGCAGAACAGATCATTTATGAAGCAGGGCTTTATGAGGAGGAATGTGGCATCAGGATTGGAGGAAAACTCATCAACCTGCGTTATGCAGATGACACAACCTTGCTTGCTGAAACTGAAGAGGACATGAAGTGCATGTGGCAAAAGGTGAAGGACTGTAGTCTTCAATATGGATTTAAACTCAACATCAAGAAGACAAAGATTTTTACCACTAGGGCAACTTGCAGCACCATGATAGATGGAGAAGAGATTGAGGTTGTTAACAATTATAGCTTGCTCAGCTCCATAGTCAACACTCTTGACACTAGCAGTCAGGAAATCAAAAGACAAACCACGTTGGGAAAACCTGCTGTCAGGGATCTCTCCAGAGTACTGATAAGCAACGATGTCTATCTAGAGAATAAGGTGCGCCTAATCCAGCCATGGTCTTCACAATTACTTGCTATGCATCAGAGTTGACAGAAGATGACAGAAGAAGAAACGATGCCTTCAAATTGTGATGTTGGAGAAGAGACTTGAAAATACCATGGATTGCTAAGAAAACAAATAGGTCTGTCTTGAAGAGTGTGAAACCAGGTTTCTCGTTGGAGGCTAGGATTTTGAAGCTCTGTCTCACATACTTTAGAGACATGGCCAGGAGAAGCCAGTCCTTGGAGAAGGACATCATACTTTGAAAGGTGGAGGGACAATGCAGGAAAGGAAGACCCCGCATGAGAAGGATTGATACAGTCACTTGAGCAATGGGGGTTGGTGTGTTGGAATTAGTGAGACTAGCTCAGGACAGGGAAGGGTTCAGAACTGCTGTACATATGGTCACTGTGGGTTGCAAGGCAACTTGATGTTGCATAACAACAACAACAAGAGGCAATTTAAAAATTTTACCATCTTGGGAATATGAATTGTACCATTTTATGAAAAGAAGTTGATATCACAAGGAAACTCAGTGGATGCTTCTCCAGGATTTGGTCTTTCTGTCCTCTTTGTGATGGAAGTACAACTTCCTGGGCCTGCATATCAATTGGAATTGGTTTCACAGTTCAAGAAAGCATGTCTAGTTATAGTGATTGGGTTTAGAAACATGAGCTAATTGTGGCAAAGAGACATAGGAAGACAGTTGCTGTGGCATTTGTGGAGAAGAAAGTTACTACCCTTTCCATACATATTACTCAAGGATTGTTTTCTTCACCACTGTTTATGAATGGGAAGCAATTAACCTCAGTTGCCACATGAAGAGCGACAGCAGTCATTCGTTTGAGATCTCTAGAACCAATAGGGATAGGCCTATACCTTACTCCATAGCTTCTCTATATTGTAAATTTCTGAGTCAATTCTGAAATCCATTTTCATCCTTGATTTTTTCCCTTTCTTTTGATGACTTTTTGCTTTCCTCATATATTATGTCTTTAATGTCAAGAAGTGATTAATCAAGAGAGTGGAACAGAGGAAAAGGCAGCTTGAGAAGTATTACAGTGAAATATGCAAAGATATATTTAGAAAACCAAAGGGAAGAACATGCTTGGAATTTCTTACATTTAAAGAGCATAAGAACAAATTCAGGCCTCGAGTTAAAAACTGAAGAAGGATTCTATGAGTCAACTGTTGAATGTCACAGGAAGCATCAAAGGAAGATGGAAGGAATACACAGTTACTGTATCAAAAAGAAGTGATCAGTACTCAACCATTTCAAGAGGTAGCGTATGATCAAGAACTGATGACACTGAAGGAAGAAGTCTTAGCTTTACTGATGGCACTGATGAAAAACAAGACTCTAGGACTTGACAGAAAACCAATTGAGATATTTCAACAAACAGGTGCAGTGCTCAACATGGCAAGAAATTTAGAAAATTTGGCTAACCAACTGGAAGAGATCCTTAAATGTGTTCATTCTAAGGAAAGATAATCTGACAGAATGTTAAAAGTGTAAAATAATATCATTATTATCACATGAAAGTAATATCTTGCTGACGATAATTTTAAAAATCAGTTGCATTAATACATTTACAGAGAACTGCCAAAAATTCAAGCTAAATTCAGCAGAGAATGTGGAATTAAGCCTATCCTTTCGTTACACTTACTCAGTCTGTATCTTTTCACTACACTCAATCTGCATGAGGAGAGAAAATAATCAGAGAAGCTAGAGTATATGAAAAAAGGAACTCAGCATTCATGAATAACCTTAAATACACAGGTGACACAGTCTTCCTTAAAGACTGCTTGAAGTAACTACTGATGAAACTCAAAGATGATAGCCTTCAGTAGGGATTGCACCTCATCACAAAGAAAAAAATAAAATTTTTCCCAAATGAACTGATAAGCAGCATAAGTTTAAATTAAGAAAATATTTGAAGTTACCAAAGATTTCCCTCTACTTGGATCCACAATCACTGCCCATGGAAATAGCAGTCAGAAAGATCAAAGGATGTGTTGCTTTGGGCAAATCTGCTGCAAGGGATCTATTTAAAGGGCAGTGTTTCATTCTGTTGTACATAAGGTTACAAGGAGTGGGAACTGCCTTGATGATACCTAGCAACACAACAAACTATTGGGGCAATCTTTGTGAGAGATAAAGATGGAAGAAATATATCTGGAAGTGCAAAGCTATTATATAGATCTGATATATGTGAAAGGAAAATGGGAAGGAAGTAGGATTGAGCAAGAAGAAAGAACCTTAGGCTTGATGCAGATTGTGTGTCTCAGACAATCCAATAAAAAGCTCCAGACAAAGATTGTTTGTTGAAGGAGGTTCACACACGTTGAAGCACCCAGGCCCTACTGTCCTTGCTTTAGGGACTGCTTAGAGAAAGCAGTCTTGACCTAAATCCTGGGGAGAATTCCAAATGTCCAATAGATATGACTTGTCAGTTAACGGCACTCTTCATTTGGAAGTTGGTGGGTTTTTTTGTTTGTTTTGTTTTTTTGGTGGTTGTTTTGTTTTTGAGGGGGAAGAGAGCTCTAAAGACTAAACTTTTGTCACCATTTTATCTTTCCATCTTCCTTCTGAGTTTTTTTAAACACTTGAATCACTAAATCCCTTTATCATCATCATCATTAAGATAGTTTGATTTCAGATTTGTGTTGCTTGTGACCAAAGAAATACCAACTAGTGTGCTACTTGTATCCAAAGGAATGCTATTTGTGACCAACTAGTGTGTTACTTATGACCCAAGGAATTCCAGTAAAGGAGTCCTTGCATAGAATGTATCTGACCAAATGGTTAGAGACTCTTTAACTCACTTTGAGTCATCATGAGTTGGAACAGGCTGAAAAAAGTCAGCTCTGAGTGGTGCAAATGTTTAAGATGCTAAGCTATTTACTAAAACATTAGAAGTTAAAGTATACTCAAGGTGCCTCATGAGAAAAGCCTAAAAATATATTTTGGTGGTTTTGTTTGTGGATTTTTTTTTTAAATACATCACTAAAAATTAGAGTAGAATTTTCATCTTATATGTGGATCAACTTGATGACGACTGATTTTATGTGAAATACTATTTTAAAATTTTAAGCAATTAATGATTGATACTGTGTACCATCGAGTTTGAAACAACCCGTAGCTGACCCTCCAGTAGATTTTCAGAGGCAGTTAATTGCATGGGAGGAGACTGTCCATCCTTCTCCCATGGAGCAACTGGTGGATTTGAACTACATGCCTTTGTGTTTGCAGCTCAACTATTTACCAGTTCAATAAAAACTTGGGAAGCAAGATACTTTATGTTACTTCTTATCTTAAAAATATATATATGAATGATTGAACAGATCCATCAACCCATCACAAAACTGACAGGCTCATAATATAAGCATATGAGAACTTATGGGGCTCAGTGGTTATATAATTAATTGCTAGCCAAAAGGTCAGCAATTCATATCCATCAGCTACTTTACAAGAGAAAGATGTGATCTGCGTCCCAAAAGATTACAGTCTTGGAAAACCTATGAAGCAATTCCATTCTATCCTGTAAGGTTTTTGTGGGTCTAACCAAGCCAACAGCAATGATTTAGTCATGCTATCTTAATAAATTTGATGGATTAAATCCTTTAAAGATTTTAACACTACTTAGAAACTTTGTTAACGAGATTTTATTAGATATTTCAAACTATCATTGAAAATTTAATAAAATTTATTTTCTCAACACCTTCAACACCTAATAAAGAAAATTTACAAATGTAACATGTAAGATATTTGTAATCATTACAAAACCCTTGTAAATGTAATAAATCAACTATAGACAGTACAACAGATGGTCTAATCCATTTTAAACATCTTAAAACAGAAAAAGCATGTTTTGGGTAAAAATCCCTTCCATATACAGGATGACACAATGACTACAAAGCAACATATACAAAAGATATGAGTTCTATTTTGGTATCTACATCATTTCTGTGCTAACTAGGGTACCCTTTGCTGTTGTTGTTGTTAAGTGCCATCGAGTTGCTTGCGGTTCATAGCGACCCTATGTACAACAGCCCTAAACTCTGCTCTGTCCTGTGCCAATCTCACCATCTCCGATACACTCATCCCGATTACCCCAGTCACTGAATCAATCCACCTCACAGAGGGCCTTCCTCTCCTGCACTGTCCCTCCACCCTACCAAGCATGATGTCCCTCTCCAAGGACCGGTCTCTCCTCACAACATGTCTAAAGTATGTTAGATGGAGCCTCAGAATCCTTGCCTCCAAGGAGCTGCCCGGTTTAACCCTTTCCAGGATGAATCTGTTTGTTTTCTTGGCAGGCCATGGTACTCTCAGTACTCTTCTCCCTCACTACAGCTCAAAAGCATCAATTCTCCTCTTATCCTCCTTAGTCATTGTCCAACTCTCTGATGCATAACAAGTGATCACATAGACCATGGCCTGTATCAGACGCACCTTAGTTTTAACAAATTACAAATGGAACAGATAAGGGTAAAAAATCTTGATGTTACTTGCAAAAAGCCAAGGCTGTGAGATATTTACTAATTCAAGTTGGGTTGAGCAAGTTAGCTTGGAAACAAGTATCTAGAAGCCAACTTAAAGGAAGATCCCTTGAGTCTCAGGGTAATAAATTCAGCCCTTTCTTATTATTTTGTTTAAGCGTCTTTGTCCCTGAAGGCCTCCAGTGTCACCATTTCCAGCTAGAATAAAAGGTAGATTTGTGCATCTGTCTTTGATTTCTTTTTCGTATTAGCTCTTACTCAAACTTTCAAGTTTTTGTTATTTGATCTGCATAGAGTGTTCTATCTTTTCTCTAAATTACAATTTATTTTTTGTTGCCTGACAAGACATAGCAAATTCAGTACCCTGTTTGTATTTTGCTTTTCACTTCTCTTGCCTATCTCTACTGGGAAGTTACTTGTTGTGAAATAAAACATCTTCCCTGCCCTCAAGGAGGTATCTTTCTATGAGAGAAAGCTAAGCTATACTCCATTAAAAAACAAACAAACAAAAAAAAAACCCCACAAAAACCAAACTGTAATAAAAGGAAACATGAAGAATGCCATAAACTATTGCAACAGACATGGAAGCAATGAGAAACTAACATTTCTTTAATAATAGTTTAAAAGGAAGAAGTGTCCTTTTAGTCTAGAAAGGCAGTTGAAAGGAAATTTATCACGCTCAAGCCCTTTCCCCTGTTAGCCTAGAACAGCCTTGAAGACCTCCTTTTCAAGCTTAACTCCTTTGTTGTTGCCTGCCTCCCCACCCTGCAATCTACATCTGAGCTTCACTTCCTTTTCGGTAACATAATGCATAGGACCTTCTGACTTTGTATCAAAGACAACCTTTTCAGTGAGCAGATAGGAAAACTTTAACTGCATTATTGCCTCTTTAGGTGATGTACTGAAGACACTAATTTTTTTTTTAAACAAAGCATTTTCCTCCAAGACAGTTCAGAACAAGAAGGCCAACATTCAACTATATAAAGGCAGCTCCTAGTGGTACTTCCTCACAAGCCCAGGGACACACTCTTCATAAGGAGCCTGAGCTTCAGCTAACACAGCAGCCCGCAGGTGTTCCTTCCCAATAATCTTTGACTTTGCTAACAATTCCCATTTCCGTTGATCTGGAGAGTGTGGTTATGTGCTGTATGACCCATAGCAACTCTAGGAACAACAGACCTTGCTCTGTACTGCGTGCCCCACTCTCAGGATCTCTGACATGCTTACGCCACTGTTACAATCACGGTGTCAATCCATTTTGTTGAGGATTTTCCTCTCTTTGTCTGATCCCTCACCTTTCTGGTTCCTTCTGACAACAAGCCGGAAGTATGTGAGAGGACGAGTCAGCATCCTTGCATATCAGAAGCACCCTAGTGGCACTTCCTCCAAGACTGACTTGTTTGTTCTTTTAGTAGTCTGTGACATATTCAAGACTCTTCTTCACCAATATCATAGATCAAAGGCATCAGTGCTTCTCCTCTGTCATCTTTATTCATTGTGCGACTTTCAGATGCATAGAACTAGCAATTGAAAAGGCAATGGCTTGGATTAGGCACACCTTAGTGTTTAAACTCATCTCCTTGCTTCTTTAGCATTTTGGAGAAATATTATTTTTCTAAAAAGGAGTTTACACATATGGTACAAAGAGCGACTGCAGCCAAGCGAAGGAGGCCACAGCACATGCTCTGTGATAGAGTCCATCTCAAAAGAGGAACCTTGGATTCCATCATGTTCCATGAGGACTAAACAAGAACACTTTTTCAACTCTCTTGAAAAAATGATATGTCCTGTGATGACTAAGAACCTAACCAAAACGATGCTACCTTTTTAGTAGATGTTACGTATGGCGGTGGTTGTTATGTGCCATCGAGTCTCTTGTGACTCACAGCGACACTATGTGTAAGAGCCATAAACCTTGCTCAATCCTGTGCCTACCTTGTTGTCTCCAACACACCTACTCCCATTACCCCAGTGACTAAATCAATCCATCTCATCAAGGGTCTTCCTCTTCTGTGCTGACCCTCCACTCTCCCAAGCATCACGTCCTTCTCCAAGGACTGATCCCTCCTTGTAACCTGTCCAAAGTGTGTCAGACAAAGCTTCAGAATCCTTGCCTCCAAGGAGCAGTCTGCTTCACCCTCTCCAGCATGAATCTGTTTGTTTTCTTGGCAGTCCATGGTATATTCAACACTCTTCTCCAGCACCACAGCTCAAAGGCAGGAAAATACCTCTTCCTGTCTGCAGATTGATATAATCTCCCTTTTTCTAGAATAATTCCACCTCACCCTCCTCAAAGTGCTGAATAAGCATGAGCTCTTCCATATGCCTGTAACCTAATCGACCAACTCAAAACTCATTGTCATGGAATTGTAGCTGACTCATAGCTGATCCTCCTGTGAGTTTCTGAGACTATGAATTGCATGAAATTGACGTATTTCTCGCTTGGAGCTGCTGGTGGATCCAAGCTGGCAGAGAGGCACAGCCTTTAGGTTAGCAGTGCGACTACTGGAGGAGCCTACGCCCTTGAACCTCCTCTTCCTTGAAACAGATTCTGAAAGCTTGTACTTCCTATTTCTATGTATCAGTATGTAAACTGTGAGGGGCGAGGAGCTCAGGAGTGGTAAGGAGTTGTACTGGCAACACAAAAGCAAGCAACTGGAATTTACCACCTACTTTTAAAAAAATTATTATTAATTTTAATAAAAGTTTACAGAGACTTTGGATTTCTATTCATTCATTGTTGCACTTTCCTCCGGGACACCTTGCCCCGCACCCACCCCCGGCCCCAGTTTGCTCTTCTCTTTGAAAAGTAAAAGAAAAATTATGTTATTGTTATACAATCCCTCCCCTCAAGTCCACTCCAATATGCAGCCTTCACTCTGGATTTCACATGCAAGCAAGATTCTACTGAAGATTATCCAAAAACTATTAGAACAGCACATCAGCAGAGAATTGCCGGAAGTCCAGGCTGGGTTTAGAAGGAGTCATGGAACTAGGGATATTGTTGCTGATGTTAGATGGATCTTGGCTGAAAGCAGAGAATACCAGAGGAATGTCTATCTGTGTTTCATTGGTTATGCAAAGGCATATGACTGTGTGGATCATAACAAACTGTGGCTGACTCTGAGAAGAATGGGAATCCCAGAACATTTAATTGTGCTAATGCAAAACCTATACTTGGACCAAGAGGCAGTTGTCAGAACAGAGCAGGGTAACACTGCATGGTTCAAAATTGGGAAGGATGTACGATGCATCCTGTCTCCATACCTTTTCAACATGTATGCAGAGCAGATTATCCGAGAGGCTGGGCTCTATGAGGAGAATTGTGGCATCAGGATTGGTGGAAGATCTATTAACAATCTCCATTATGCAGATGACACAACCCTGCTTGTTGAAACTGAGGAGGACCTCATGCACTTGCTGCGAAGGGTCATGGACTGCAGCCTTCAGTATGGACTGAGGCTCAATGGCAAGAAGACAAAGATTCTCACCACTGGACAAATTGACAGCGTCAGGATGGATGGCGAAGAGATTTAGATTGTTCACAGCTTCAGTTTGCTTGGCTCCACAGTCAACACTCTTGGCACCAGCAGTCAGGAAATCAAAAAGCGTATCGCGATGGGAAAGTCTGCTGTTAGGGACCTCTCTAAAGTACTCAGGAGCAACGGTGTCTCTCTGGAGACTAAGGTGCGCCTGATACAGGCCATGGTCTTTGCAATCACTTGTTATGCATCAGAGAGTTGGACAATGACTAGGGAGGACAGAAGGAGAGTTGATGCTTTTGAGCTGTGGTGCTGGAGAAGAGTACTGAATGTACCCTGGACTGCCAGGAAAACAAACAGATTTATCTTGGAGAGGATTAAACCAAGCTACTCCTTGGAGGCAAGGATTCTGGGGCTTCGTCTGACATACTTTGGACATGTTGCCAGGAGGGACGGGTCCTTGTAGAGGGACATCATTCTTGGGAGGGTGGAGGGACAGCGCAGGAGGGGAAGACCCTCTATGAGATGGATTGATTCAGTGACTGGGGTAATTGGGATGGGCGTGTCAGAGGCAGTGTGGTTGGCACAGGATAGAGCAGGGTTTAGGGCTGTTGTGCATAGGGTCGCTCGCTATGAGTCGCAAACGACTCGACGGTACATAACAACAACAACAACAACATGGAGAAAATATAGAACTGTAAAGCACATCTTTCTTGATTTTAAACTATATATTGTTCCCTTTCTCTATTCAGACAACTGCTTCTTGGTCCACCATGTATAGGTTTCACAGTAACACTATTAAGTTTTCCAGGATTCTCATTCTTCTCAATGTTAGCCATAATTTGTTGTGACCCATGCAGTCAAAGTCCATAGTCAATAAAACACAAGTAAACCTCTTTCTGGTATTCTCTGCTTTTAGCCAAGATCCATCTGACATCAGAAATGATGTTACTCATTCCCAGCCTCTTCTACATTCAATTTTAATTTCTGTCAATTTCCTGTGGATATAATATTCCAGACATTTTTGCATAATCTTCAGCAAGATTTTACTTGCATTTGATATGAATGATATTATTGCATAATTTCCATACACTGTTGAATTATTTTTTTTTAGGTGGGAAGAAATATAAGTCCTTTAAAAGCAAAATGTTTTCTTAGAGTTATGGCAGCAAAGGAAGTCTGAGATTAGAAACATGAGCATGATCCAGTGTGAATGAATTCCCTGTCATTGGTTTGGAGGGAATCTCAAAGAATGGGCTTTACAATGGACTCTGGGAATCCATTCAACCACCACTCCTTACTTCTGCCCAGGCCTCACATTTAACAACTACAAAGACCTACATTCTACCAATAGTCTGAATGAGTTTAGAAGCAGTTCTTCCCCAAAAATTCAAATAGGAATTCCTTCAGGCAGACACCTGGATTTTGCCCTAGTGCAAGCCTAAACTAAAAATCTAATCTAACCTATCCAAAAGTATAACCTATGAAGTTGTTTTCACACTGTTTATTAAGTTGTTTTTGCATTGTTTATGGTAATTTGTTCTTCAGTAATACAAAATATATGTTGTTGTTTTTAGGAACTACCAAGTCAACTCCCACTTATACTAACTCCATGTGTGACAGCTCCAAGGTTTCCACAGTGAAGGCTTGTCCAATCCTACACCAACCTCACAATCTCCACTGTTCTTAAACTCTTTATGGTAGTTAGTGTGTCAATTCCTGGATATGAAGCAGTTGAAAAAGCCATAGCTTGAGTGGATATTATCTTAGTTTTTAAACAGACATTCTCACTCCTCAGCACTTTAAACAGGTCTTTGACAACAGATTAGCTCAATGCAATATGTCTTTTGTGTTCTTGAGCGCTACTTCCAAGGGTATTGATTTTGGATTAAAGTAAAATTAAATCCTTGACAATGTCACTCTTCAATCTTTTTTCCACTTTATTTTCTCCAATTTAAATGGAAGAAGCACATTCAAAGAGAAAATGGATCACATTTCTACTCCATCCTAATGACTTAATATATTAAGCTTTTTTGTTCATGTATAGTTATATGAATGAAGATATTAAGTCAGGGAAGTCCTAGCATATAAGGTACAATTATGAGTTTTTTTGTCTTCCTCATGAGACTAGCAAAATTATACATCTTGGAAAAAGTGCAGTCAGAGTGCTCCTTGGAGTCAAAGACGGTGAAGCTTCATCTCTTATGTGGGCATGTTTCTGGGAAAGGCTTTTCCTTGGAAAGGGACATCATACTTGGGAGGGTGGAGAGTTATCAAAAGAGAGGAAGATCCTCAATGAGATGAACTGATGCAGTGATTGCAGCAGTGGGCTCCAGTGTGTGGGAGAGAATGGTGATGGCCTAGGATAGGGCAGCGTTCAGGTCTGCTATTAATAGGGTGGCTATGGCCTAGTGGCAAGACTCTACACTGCAATCCTGAAGGCACGAGGTTCGAATCCACCAGCTGCTCCATGGTAGAAGGATGGCAGTCTTCTCTGGTGTGATTTGCTGCCTCTGAAAACCCACCAGATTGTCAAGTATGGGTTGGTTCTAACTCAGTAGTACACAACACAATGAGACAATTGAGCCCAAAACACCTAACAACAACAGTGAGTTTAGAGGTTAGATTGGAAGACAAAGTCTCATTTGATTAAGAAATTTAGCAAAATTAATACAGCTTTAGTTTTACCAGGAGGGTCAAGTACTTGGAGAAGGATATCATGCTTGGAGGATATCATGGAATGACGGTGGAACAAGACAGGAGAAGACGGACCCGGATGAGATGCATTGACACAGTGACTGGGGTGAAAGGGGCAGAGACAGTGAGATTGGCTCAGGATAGGACAAAGTTCAGAGCTATTTTACATAGGGGCCGCTATGAGTCACAGAAAACTCGACAGCACGTAACAACAATAGTGGCCTAATGGTAGGAAGCTCTGGTGGCCTGCTGGCAAGAAGCTGCGCTGAAATTTCAAAGGCACAAGGTTCAAATCCACAAGCTGCTTTGTGGGAGAAGAAGGGGCAGTCTCTTCCCATGCAATTTACTGCCTGTGAAAATGTCCTGGAAGGTCAGTTATGGGTTGGTTCTGATGTGATAGTTGTTGTTAAGTGCCGTTGTGTCGCAGGCGACTCCTAACAACCCTATGAAGGAGAGTCCTTGACGCGATGTGATAGTACTCAACAATAAAGTGGCCAAGGGGTTAAAGAGTTGTGCTGCCAACTCAAAGGCAGGTGGTTTGAATCCACAGCTGCAACCTGGAAGAAAGATAATTTCCACTCATGTGATGTTTGTTGTTGTTGTTATGTGCCATTGAGGTGCCTGTGACCCATAGTGACCCCATGTAAAACAGCCCTAAACCCTACCCTATTCTGTGCCAATCTCACTGTTTCTGACACACCTATCTCCATTACCTCAGTCACTGAGATGTTTAGCCTCTGAAAACCTGCTCGAACTAAGATCAGCTCTGACTCAGTTCTGACTCGATGACAATGAAGATAGAGTTTTAGTGTAGTTAGAAGTAAATTCAGTTGACTTGGAGTTGATTGTCTCATGACGACCTCCTGTCATGTCAGAGTAGAAGTGTGGCTCTTTGGGGTTTGCGATGACTGATTTTCAGAACTATGTTGCCTGTTGCTTCTTCTGAGGTATCTTTAGGCCAGCAGCTAAGCACAGGGACTCCTGAATACGGACATGCAAATTTAATTGGAGAGATTTCAAAACATTTTGCCAGAAATGTCTATGACATTTTCTTTTCAGAAGAAGCTGCTAAAGGAGATGTTTTCCAGATTGGTTAAAACCCCATCATCATCACAGAGAACATTTCGGCTTTTATTGTTTATTCAGTTGGCAACGTATTTGGCAGTTGCTGGGAGAACGGAGTTCAGAGCAGGTGAGAGTAGTCAGGTGGACGTAGAGGGTCAGGACGTGAGGATGTTCTAGGAAGGCAGATGGAGGCCAGATTCACAGTGGGGTGCGTGGGAACCATGCAGAAGCAGGGTACAGCACTAAAGGGGAACAAAAATGCAGGGAAAATGCTGAAGGAGAGTGAGGATGTGTGACAGGTTGCCATTTTGTGAAGTATGACAGCAAACCTTGCTGCCTTTAATTTCCCCCATGGAAGCCCACATACAAAGAAATGGGAAGAAAGTTCTAAAACGACTTTTATGTTCTGTCGTGTATACATTTTCTTCTTTATCCTTTCTAGGCAGTAGTAATGACCTGGCCCTACACTATCTTTGACTTGTAGAGCACTTTAACTTTTGCGAAGCTCAGCCTGTAAAAAGATCTTTATTTACTGACTGGTCATGAAAATGAAGTTTACAGTCTTTTTCTATTGCTATTATTTTGACATTTTTATATACTTTTTCTCACACAGCATACAGCACATTACCACCTATAATTGCTTTTATAAACTACATGACTTAAAGATGGGTTCAACTCTTCTTGCTCCTAAATAATTTTTATTTTCAAGCAGTTAGAACAAAGGCTAGTTTTTTTTAAAAAAACCACAAAAAACAAAAACAACAAAACACCAGAATCTTCCGGTTCAGATTATTACTTTTCATTCTTTCCTTATGTTTTTCAGTTAAAAAGAAACCAATTTATTTAAGAGAATTGTTGTTGTTGTTGTTATGTACCATAAAGTCACCTGCTCCTCATAGCTACCCTATGTTCAATAGCCCTAAACTCTGCTCTATCCTGTGCTAATCTTATTGTCTCTGACACATCTACCCCCATTACCCTAGTCACTGAATCAATCCATCTCATTGAGGGTCTTCCTCTCCTGCGCTGTCCCTCCACCCTCCCAAGCATGACATCCTTCTCCAAGGACTGGTCCCTCCTTGGAACATGTCCGAAGTATGTCACACGAAGCTTCAGAAAGCTTGCCTTCAAGGAGCAGCCTGGTTTAACACTCTCTAGGATGAACCTGTTAATTCTTTTAGCAGTCCATGGTCAATACTCTTCTCCAACACCACAGCTCAAAGTCATCAATTCTCCTTCTATCATCCCTAGCCATTGTCATTAGCTTTCTGATGCATAGCAAGTTATTACAAAGACCATGGCCTGTGTCAGGAGCACCTTAGTCTCCAGACTGATCTCTTTGCTTTCCAGTACTTTGAAGAGGTCTCGAACAGCAGACTTTTCCATTAGAATATGTCCTTTAATTTCCTGGCTACTAGTGCCAAAAGTGTTGATTGTGGAGCCAAGAGAACTAAAGCTGTGAACAATTCCAATCTCTTCACCATCTATCATGATGTTGCCGTGTTGGTCCAGGGGAAAGAATCTTTGTTTTCTTGATATTGAGCCTCAATCTGTATTGAAAGCTGCAGTCCTTCTGCAGCAAGTGCTTCACGTCCTCCTCGGTTTCAGCAAGCAGAGTTTTGTCATCTGCATAACATAGATTGTTGATGAATCTTCCTCTCATCTTGATGCCACACTTCTCCTCATAGAGCCCAGACTCCCGAATAATCTGTTTCACATATAGATTGAAAAGGTATGGAGATAGTGAAGATAGGATACATCCTTGGCACACACCATTCTCAATTTTGAACCACTCAGTGTTAAGAGAACTAGATGACAAATATTGAGTCTTTTCTTATCTAAGGGAGCTTGAGTGGTTAAGCAGTAAGGAGGTGTGCTGCCAACCCAAAGGTACACAGTTCACATCTGCCAGTTGTTCTAGGAGAGAAAGATGGGCAGTCTCCTCCTGTGAGATTAACTCCCTCTGACAACCCACTGGAGGGTCCCGAGCTGTGAGTCGGTTCTGTCATGACAGTACACCACCACCACCACCACCACCACTCTATGTAAATCTTATTGCTATAAAATGTGTATCATGTTATCATTGTGAGGTGCTGTGGATCCTGACTCATCGTGATCCCTATTACAACAGATAAGTTTGTCAGACTACGTACCACCTCAGCAGTCTGTGCGGAACTTGAGCCATCCCTGGCAGTCACTGTGTCAGTCCTTTTTGAGGACCCCCCCTCTCCTTCAATGACCCTCTACATTTCCAAGCATAATGTTCTCCCAGGACTGGTTCCTTCTGACAACATGCCCAAAATATGTGAGATGAAGCCTCACCATTCTTGCCTCCAAGGCGCTTCCTGGCTGCATTTCTTCCCAGACAGATTTGTTTGTTCTTTTGGCGGTCCATGGAGATATTTTTACACATGAATGTATATTAAGCTTTTTTAGCAGATAACGCAGTTTTGAAATAACTTCCTGGTAACTTGTTTTTTTGCACTAGCTATTTTTTTTTAAGATTGGACAGTGTGTCTGATGATGTCATCATTTGCATTTTTTATTAGTGATATTAGTAATTAACATCTGTGAAATGTCCTTAGTGCATCAAGAGTTTTATAGAATCTATAACATGGCAAATTTTTTATTTAGCCAATAAAAATATATTATTCTATATCTATCAGTTTTAATGGTGGGAAAATAATTTAATTTTGCAAAACATTTTATCCCCAAGTTTTTATCTTAGTCATGCACTAAGGTTTCATTTCATAATTTTTAAATTAAAGGTCCCATCAATCTTTATTTTAATGTGGGTTTGGCTATAAAAACCTTAACTCAGTTGTAATGGTGATAAGCTTAGACTTTTCTTTTCATAACAGGAATAAAAGTCATCTCATTAAGCACCAAGAAAGAGGGAAGGGGCAAGGGGGAAATGCTTTTGTATCCTAGAGCTCTACCATTTGTATTCTGGGGATAGATGCATTTGCCGAAGCTCTCTGTGTTATTACTGCTTTGTTAGCTGCCTTCAATTTGACTGTGGACTGAGGGCAGTCCTATGCACATTGAAACAAAATGGTTCCTGATCCTGCACTATTCCCACAGCTGATTGTGGAGCGGGCTGTTGTGACACATAAAGTTTTCCTAGTTGATGTTTTGGAATTGTATCACCAGGCCTTTCTTCCTCATCTACCTCTGTTTGCAGGTTCCGCGGAAACCTGTTCATCATCAAAGCAACACGTAAGCCTCCGCTGGCAGACAGGTGACTGTAACGTGTTAATGTGTGGAAGGTGAAAACACTACCACAGAGGAGCCCCGACATTCTTTTCATAGCTCATTAAATGGAATTGGTTCACATGACCATCCCTGGCTAACTAGGAACCCGGGGAAGCAAATAATCTCTTTCTCAGTCTCTAAAAGTGGAAAGAGAACTCCGACGGCATAGACTGTAGACGAGCTGCTAACCCAAAAGTGGTTGGTGCCTTTCTGATTGCTGCAATCGACCAGCTGTAGGAGAAAGATGGGCAATATCCTCGGGAATCTGCTGCACCCCAGTTATGAGTTGATTCTGACTTGATAGCGATGAGTCTGCTTTTGAAAGAAAGTAGGTAGTAGGAGATAAAAACATGGGGGCTGAGAAGAACTACTGAGTTAGTCCAAGAATTTCATTGCCCACTGCTTGAAAATAGGACTTTTTACTGTTGTGGAAACTAGTTATTTAACATCCTGCCTGCCACTATAGACATAAGGGATAAGTGGCAGATTTATTGCCTAGTTTTGAGGATTGTGATAGCAGTATTTATTGTACAATGATGATGTGATAGTTACTCTAAGAGTTTCAAATACTGTTTTGTCCTCCATTCCTGTCCTAAGAATAGAGGAATACTATTTTGATATGACCGGGAACCTGTTGTAGAAGAATCAGGACTGGAAAGTGTCTGAGAGCGTCCTTTCTAGTTTGGGTTCATGCTCCACCTTTTTGCCCTTACAGAATTGCTGCACAAAAATTCCTGCATGTTCATTGTGATAACAGCTGAAGGAATTCTGAACTCTTTCTGGGCTCTTACTCTAGAACCTTGTGAAGAGCACAATGAGAATTGTTATAGATTGGACTGTGTACCTGCTACACATGGTGGGGTCCAAACTCCTACAGATGTAGATGTCACACCTATGTTTGGAGTAGGGTTTCTTTGTTGTGTCAATGAGGTCACATCAGCGTAGAGTGTGTCCTCAGCCTGGATACTCTGAGTGCACAGGGCAGCACAGACACAGCAGGGAGAGAGATGCCTAGGAGAATCACCAAGGAATTCAGGCTCAGGGGGCCACGTGAGCTGAGGAGAAGGTCTTCCATAAAGAAAAATTAGACTTCTCTATCCAGTACCTGGAAATGGGACTTCTAGCAGCCTGGACTGTGAGAAACAAATTTATGCTCTTTAAAGCCACCCACTTGCAGTATTTCTGTTATAGAAACTCTAGGAGATGAATACAAAGTTGTCTTTGACACTAACTGCAATCACAATCTTTTTTTTTATTCTCTGGCTACTACCATCCAAGGAAATAAATTGTTGAAATGACGTAGACCAAGCATTGTTGTTGTGTACCATTGAGTTGGATCTGACCCTTAGATGACCCTCCAGTGGGTTTTCAGAGGAAATAAATCTCACAAGAGGAGATTGCCCATCTTTCTCCATTGGAGCACCAGGTGAATTTGAACTATGTATCTTTTTGCTTTCAGCATAATACCTTACCACTGTGGGGAGGGGGTGAATCATACCTTCAGAGCTACAATGCTGGTATTTGTTGTTTGCTGTCAAGTCAGAAATGACCGGTAGCTGAATCCCCAGCAGGTGGGTTTTCAGAGACAATAAATCACAATAGGAGATCATTCATCCTTCCACAGGTCAGCTGGTGTATTTGAACTGGGTGGCTTTGGGATTGAAGTGCAAGTTCTTACCACTAGGCTTCTAGATAGCATTCCCCTTCACAAGGGTTAAAGAAACTACAAGTCAGTTTTCTGGATTAATGACAGCTGTTGTCAAGTAAGATAAAGCAGTTGACAGTTATTTAATGTGGTTCAAATCCATCAACTGCTCCGCAGGAGAAGACTTCAACATACTTGAATCAATACAGTTGGTACCAACAGCCAGGAGAAGATGAGACATGCACTGGGAACGTCTGTAGTCAGGGACTTCTTCAAATTAGTGTGGAGAAATTATGTACGTTTGAGGACTAAAGTGCATTTAATTCTAGCCACGGTCTTTTCAGTTAATTGTTATGTTGCTGAGAGCTGGACAATGAATAAGGATGACAGGGGGAAAAAATTGATGCCTTTCAACCATGGCGTTGGAGATAAGTACTGAATATCCTATAGACTGCCAAAAGAATAAACAGATATGTCTTGGAGAATATGCAACCAGAATGCTTCTTGGAGAAAGATGATGAAGCTCCATCTCACATACTTTGGGCTTGTGGATAGGAGAGGTTATTCCTTGGAGAGTGACATCGTGCTTGAAAAGGTAGACAGATGTGAAGGAGAGGAAAACCTTCAAGCAGGTGGATTGACACAGTGACTACAGCAATGGGCTCAAGTATGTCAGAGATTGTGAGGATGGCACAGGATAAGATAGTGTTCAGATCAGTTTTCTTAGAGTCTTTAGGAATTGTACTTGACACCTAACACCTAACCACAACATCATTGTCAATGAGAACAAAGAATTGACTGTGTGTGTGTGTGTGTGTGTGTGTGTGTGTGTGTGTGTGCATGCTCAAGTTCTGGCATTTCCACTTATTGTTGGTTATAATAAATACCACACATGTAGTTTGAATGTAGTTTCTTACAACAATATCACATATATGGTTATTTAGCGTTTTGTGTTAGTGAGTCTGGAAGCACTGGAAGCATTAGTGCAATAGCTGTGAGTTCCTGGACTTGAGAGGCTGCTTTATTTGAGTTAAAGCCATGAATAGATATTTCTGAATTTTTTTTTTTTTGTGTGTGTGTGTGTATACCATCAAATCAGATCTGACTGGTACAGGAGGAGACTGTTCCTCCTTCTCCAGCAGAGCATCTGGTGGATTTGAACCGTGCACCTCTGGGATTGCAGTACACCTCCTTGCCACTAGGCGACCAGAGCTCACCCTGAATTTTAATTTTGAAGAAAATCTCCACAATTGTTAGATGAAGGAGGTTAAGTGACAGGAAGGAATGATATAATATTATTGTTTCCTTCTAGTGTCCTTACCAGCTGTGTCTCTGGCAGTTTGAACCCATCTAAAAACACCTTGGAAGGCAGGCCTAGTGAGCCAAATTCAAAATATCATCGCCTTGAGGCCCAGGGAAGCAGTTGTCTGTTCATCGTGAGTTGGAATAAATTCAACAGCAGCAATAACCCATCAGGCCATGGCATTTTCAACTGCTTCATATGGATCTAAAAATTGAGCAATAAATAAGGAAAACAGATACCTTTGTGGTGTTATTGCAGAATTTAGCAATGACCCTGAACTAGTCATGGGAAGCCAAAAGAATAAACACTTCTGTCTTGGATGGAGAGCAGCCGAGCGTTCCTTAGAAGGAAGGACGATGAAATTCTGTCTCACTTATTTTCAGCATGTTGTCAGGAGGGCCCAATCCTTGGGAAAGGATACCTTAATTGGAAAAAATACGGGTTCAATGGAAGAAAGGAAGATCCTCAATGAGCTAGTCGGACTAACACTGATTGCACAGTGATCTTCACAGCTGAAGCACCATGGAGATTATGAGGATGATCCAGAATCAGGCAAACTTTCCACCTGTTGTACATAGATAGGATTGCTGTGAGTTGGCACGGACTCAACAGCACCTAACAACAACAACAAAAACAAGGTGCCATTGCTGGTGTGTTTAAGTACAGGGCTACTAACTTAAAGATTGCTAGTTCAAACCCTCTTGGGATTGTGACTATCTGCTTCTGCAAAGTCACAACTGTGCAAATACTATGGAGCAGCTCTATTCTGTAACACATGGGTCTCAGCCAATCTAAACAGATTCAGTGGGAACTGGAATGGTTCTCTCTCCTCCCTCCTATTTTTTTCCCCTTTGTTTTTTGTTTTTTTGTCCCTACCCTGAGCCTGACGCCTGGAAATGGCTATACACTGATGGAAACTCTTTTCCTCTATGTGGCCCGTCTTGTTACTTTCATAGCAAAGCACAAGGACTTGTCATCACCACATGGCCATCTCTGCCTGCTTGTCCTCACCTCTAGTAAAACAGTCATCTGGGAGGAAATCTGATGAAATACACCCAATTCTGACTCATCTTTGGAAAATGGACGAGTAGTTGCTGCAGGCTTACAAACATCTCAGCAGCAATCAGCTTAACAAGCTGGGCTGTGAGGTGGGTTGCACTTGAAGCTCTCTGGAATTTTACCTGAAAAGCGTTAGGTGAGACAAGAAGCCAGAAACCCTCTTCTGAAAGTGCAGTTATAATTACTTTATAACCTTTGGAACGAGTAAGGTAAATTCTTCTGTCAGCTAGAGTATTCTATAGCAAGTCATAGAAGGGGATCATGACTTTGGTTTTGAGACTTTGATGTGCATAAAAACCATCGAGAAAGTGGTTTTGGGTTTTGCTTTTTGTTTTTGTTTTTGTTTTTTTTCCACCCAGAAAGCTTCTTAAACACTGTCTGCTGTGCCCTCCTCTAGATTTCCTGACTCGGACTGTCTGGGGTGGGACCTGAGAATTTAATTTAAGTGCCCAGGTGTTTCAGAGGCTCCTGATCCAAGAACCATCCTTTGCAAACCACTAACCTCGAGGAAATGAGTCCTGTTGGTCCCTTGCATAACAGATCGGGCTGCTAACCAGAAGGCTGGCAGTGGCAATCCACCAGCACAGCTGGAGAAAGATGGCCCATTTCTTCACATCAAGATTCACAGCCCCATAAAGCTGATAGAGGGAGCGCCGATGACCGGGGTAAGAAGTCATGCTGCCAGCTCCAAGTCACGCGGTTCTGACCTACTAGTTGCTCTACAGAAGAAAGATGGGCAATCTCTTCCCGTGAAATTTACAGTCTCCGAGAACCTGCTGAGTGATTTCTGACTTAACAGCACGTAACAAACTATTAGCTGGAGAGATGGTGGCAGTGAGCAGGAGTCCACTTATCAGCAGTGGGGTGGGTATCCCAGCTGAATGCCTAGACTGCATAGCTAAGTGCTTGACTACGAGCTGTACAAGTTAGTCGTTCAAACCCACCCAGAGGCACCTTGGTGATGCTCTCCTGCAAGGTTGTAACCTTGAAAACTCTGTGGAGCAGTTCCATGCTACATCCATTGGGAAGTTCACCAGCTGAGTTCTACTCAACAGCCACAATCGTAAAGAAATGATTTGAAATTCTGGTTCCACCTATATCATACTCTTTTTTTAAAAAAAAAAATAAATCTTTCAATCACTAACGTTTAATATGGCCTGGACTACTTCTGCAGGTAACAATGCGTCTAAAGTGCTCAATCATTTTAACTGTGAGTCAGAATCTGGGAACAAAGCACCAACAAAGCCATTGGCTGTGGTGCCCATGGAAGGGCTCCTCCTGCGTCCTTTCTGAAGCTCGTCTTGGGTTTGTTTCTCTCGGTACCGCAGGTGTGCCGCCATGGTGTGCTTAGTTAGGTGTTGACAGTAGTGTTGCACAAATCTCTTCCTTGGTGCTACATAAGAAAACGCTTTCCCATGCTTAGTGGAGGGGATTTTTCATACATCATTCGGGGTGTAGAAGATGTGGCAGGCTCCTAGGGAGGTGTTGCTGTCTGCGAGCTCTTGGCGGTGCAGCAAATTATATCTTTCCACAGATTAGATTGACTCCACTTGGGAGGGGGTGTAACCCTCCCACCAGAGAAGCGCAGTGCCTTCCTGGGGCAGGGACCGCTCACATCACCTACCACTGTGCCTTTTATGAGAGGGGATTGATTTCTCTGTGAGTGTATATGTGCATGTGTGTTTAAGAAAAACCTCCAACACCTTAATTGCAGGTTCCTTAATAGCGGTGTATGAAAACACTGTAGTTTACAAGCATTTATATAATCTGGGTCCTTAGCGTCTCCTTTAGATAGTATTTTAATCTTTGAAATTTAGGTTGGGTTTTTTTTTCTTTTTCTTTTTTCTTTTCCTTTCCCTCGTTTACTCTGCTTTACTTAGATGAATTTCTGTTTCCATCTGCGCCACGATTTTCTCATTAAAGTGTCTCAAATCTTCTGGATGGAAAAGCATGCGGGTTTGGACTGTCCTGACTTTCTGAGAAGTGCTCCTCTTCTTTTCATGTGTGCGGCCCAAGCAGGGAGGGCGCTGGGACTTGGCAAATAAAAAGAATTTCGCTTGGTGCTGCCGAGATGAAAGAGGATGGATTTACCAAGTGGAAGTCAGTGAATAATGAACTCAGTAACCTTACATACAAAGACATATAATTAATGCTCTCCTCATTCTTTACTTCATAGCCCTGTCGTCTCCCAGAGGGGCCACTCTGGTGCAGATCATAGAAGTTTCCTCCAAGCATAAATCATCTTCCTTAATAACCAAATAGAATTTTCCCGTCATCAAGCACAATGTTTGACACAGAATAGATGCTTTAAAGTGACTTTTGAATAAGTGAGTATCATCTATTAGTGTAGCCCGGCCCTTTTTGAACTTAGATGTATGTTCAGTCCCCAAGAGCTAATGAGTCTCATAAGTTTACTTTCTATCTTGCAAAAGAGTATGTATTTCTTCTTTTTTTCTCATTCTTAAAAATATCTTCTTTAAATGATTGCAGAAAGGAGAGCTTGGTCCTAACATCCTGGGTTGTTGTTATGTGCCGAGTCAGAACCAACTTGTAGCTGGCAGTCCAGTGGGTTTTCAGAGGCTGCAAATCACGTGGGAGGTGATTGCCTTTCCTTTCCCTATGCAGTAACTAATGAATTTAAATCACATGTCTATGGGTTGTCAACACAACTTCTTACCTTTAAGCCACCAGAGCTTTCTAATGTTCTCAGCGTTCTCTGAAGACAAAGTTAATGCATGTATTAGTGATCTGTTGCTGCCTAACAAATTACCCCAAACTTTAGCAACAAATATTTACTATTTTGCAGTTTCTGAGGATTTGAGCTTTGAGAATACCTCCGCTGAGTGGCTCTAGTTTAGAATTTCTTGTGAATTTGTAGTTAAGATGCTGTCAAAGTTCATGGCAGTCCTGTTCACAACAGGTCCATCAACAGATGAATGGGTGTCTAAAATATAGTTCATGACCTCCCGATTGGAAGGCTGTAAAACACAACGAGGATCACAGATTTTCTATCTTTTTCCTGCAGAGCAGCCTGTGGACTTGAATTGCCTGCCTTTGGGTTGGCAGAATATCTCTTTACCATTAGAACTCATGGGACATATGCACAATGGAATATTTTTCAGTCATAAAAATTCCATTCTGTTTGTAATATCTTCAAATGATGACTAGAGTTGTTTTTTTTTTTTTTAACTTCAGCAATGATGTTATGCTACAACATGGGAAAGAATCTTGAGTTTGACCTTAGATATGTCGTCTTTGTATTTGTGAGCAGCATTCAGATGGGATATCTAGTTGACAACTGAAAATAGGGATCCAGAGCTCAGGAAGGAGATGATATAGAGAGAAAACGTTTGGGAATAATTAGAGAATAGGTGGCCACTGAAGCCATGGTCATGGTTAAGATTAAAGATCCGCAGGTAAACTGAGAAAACACAATGGAGACCTCCTGAAGAGCTAAGTGGACAAGCCATTGAAGAGTGACAAGAAACAAAGGAAGTTAATGCCTAACAAACTACTCCAAAATTCAGCAGCTAAAACAATAAACATTCATTATCTTGCGAAGAAGCAGAAGGACACTAAGGAGGGTAGTGTCCTCGAGGCTGGGGTAGAAAGGATTTCAAGAATGGAATGGCCAAGGAAGAATGACAAAATAAATGAAAAATATCTCTTTTAGATGGAAAATTGGGAAATTGTTGATGCCCTTCAAGTTGTTTTAGTGGGACATCTGAGTGTAAACATTGGAGTAAATGACTCAAGAAAGAGATGGAGATGAGGAAGCAAAAATTGAAAATGCCCAATGCATATATTATTAAGGAGTTTACCTGCAAAAAGGAAGATAAAGCCCCTATGGACTCTATCAATACCCCCTGAAATTTCATTAAATGAAAACCTGTGTTCTTTTAGCCTCATGCTTAAAGTGTATGTCTCTTCTGAAGTGTGAACCCAGCCTTCAGCCCTCACACTACATTTTCCCACTTCATTGCTTTCTTGCATTTCTTGATGCAAGAAATGAAATGAAGCATTTGCATGCAACATAGTTTTGTGTAAAGATTGAAGAAAAATTTCCATGTAGTTTCTGATTTTCTTCTAATGAGAATGAGAACTTAGCCCGTACCCTGTTTTATTGGTTTGTTTTTTCTCTTCAACAAACAAACATAGACCCTATGTATACTTTTTGTGTTCAACTTTATTTCTCTATAAAGTTTATTTTTTATATATGTATTTTGCCCACAAAAAGTCTTTTATTTTTATTTATTTATTTATTTTTTTACAAAGCACATAAAATCCTACCATTTTAGAAGTAATTTTTGTTCTATTTTTTCTTAAAGGAACTTTCTTTGAGTTGCCTTGCTGGAAGCTTGAATGCCACATTATGTTCAAGTGTTGCCTTCACAAAGCAGAGAGTACCTGAGCTGGGCAAATATTTAATGTGCTAGGCTGCTAACTAAGAGGTCGAAGGTTCAAGTCTACTCAGAAGTACCTTAGAAGAAAGTTTTCACAATTTAATTCTGAAAAACCAGCTATTGAAAGCGGTATGAAGCACTGTTCTACTCTGATGCATATAGGTCAAAATCAACTTGACAACTGGTTAGGAAAATTTTAATGTCTTTGCAAGTCTGACGGTTATTTCTTGTTTTGTATTCCCTCTTTTGACCGTCTGTAAATATAGTAAAAATAGTGCTTTTGGGGGGAACTCTGCTACTTAGGGAAGTACTCGTTTTCCCCAAAATGTTAATTATTATCTACACATCAATATTCCTAAACAAAGCATCCCTCCTTTCTGCTTAATGGATCATAATGGATCTCCATCCCAACTGAGATTGGCAATATTTCAAATTATCTTTGTAATAAAATCTTGTCAAAGTTTTTAAAAATGCAAGCAAAGTGAGTTCCCTAGCATCTTCTATTGTCATGCCTGGCACCTCCAAGCCGTCTGGCCTATCAGCTCGATCAGGAATGATTTCCGCTTGTAGAAATCATCTCGCTTTATTTGTGCTATGTGCTGAAATGTTTAGTGATTCTGCCATTTATGTATTATAATTTCTCTCAGTTTTCCAAGGTCTGCCTGCCAGGGACCTTGTCGACAGTGGCATGGTGCCCACTTTGATCAATATGTACACAATACCAGCTATAAATTCCCTCAAATGGTTGGGTGAATGCCCGTGGTTTATTTATTTCTGTTTGCCAATTAGGTCTAAGAAGTCATGGTAATAAACTCACCTTAAAAAAAGGCAGATGGAAATCTGGCAAGAAAAGAGTTGACCTAGAAAAGAAAAACTATTTTTGGGCTAAATTTAGGTTAAATCCATCACCATTTTTAATTATCTCAATTAATTTTATCCCTCTGAATTCATGTAGGCGCCAAACAAATCTCATATCCTGGAGAACCCTCCCATTAGTCCGGATTTCAGGAGTTCTTGTGAAGTGTATTGTCCATGTGATCAGGGGATCTGGATATGTTGGTAGTTCATTACTACGACGGCGTTCGTGGCGTCCGGAATGATAATGTCTGTATTTAATGATATTTGTAGCTTGCCCCTGGCTTGCAATTACCTGCAAAGTGTAGCGGCTGGATTGAAAGAATGATTGCAGCAGCCCATTTTGAGAGGTATCCCACTGGCTCCTTGATAATAATTTGACCTAAAGCAATGTGTGTGTGTGCCCGTGTGTGCCTCACACTGCCATTTCCTCACTCCTCTCAAGCAGTGAGAGGAAACTGCCCAGGGAACTGAACAATTCAAACAGTAAATTTCTTTAATATTGGCCTTGCTCAGCCAGGTGAATATTCTTGATAAAACAGCCATGGGCCATCAGGGACTCACACCTCGGGCAGGACCGGCCCTGGTGCTGGAGAACGTGCTGAGCTTGCAGGGAGCCATGGCTGAGCCCGGTCTCCGGAGGAGGTTATTGTCCACAGGGTTTAGAGTATGACAGGGGCTGCTGATGACTCATCCACTCTGCATTCATTTGTTTACGGTGTGTGGTACAGCAGCTGCTACCTTTTCATAGTCTTGGGGGAGGTGGGATGGGGAAAGCACAGCACAGCTTGAACAACTAAGCCAAGTGACCACCACCTCCAAGAGCGGAAATAAACACCGATGCTGCGTCTACACTGAGGTGCTGTAAACGTGATTGCAGCCCCTTACTGCTGCACAAATCAAACAAAATAAAGGTATTAACAGCAGTGATTCATGCAAATATATAAACTTCAGTCCTAAGACCCTTTCTTTCTCCAAAAGGAGCAGTAGAAAGCTTATGGCCATTGTACTCTGTTTGATGGATTGCTTTAGCGGATTAAATGATTTGATTTCCACTTAGAAAAGGAATTAATTAAAATGCCTGCCAGTTATAAACACTTTGTATGTTACGAGGGGCATTTTCTTAGGTTTCAGGCTTTTTATTTCTTATGAAAACAATAAGTATAAAAATAATCGTCAGAATAAGCAAAATGAAATAACATGGTTTATGTACATGGGCTCACATAATTGTCTAGGTAACATTGCCAAGTAGGTAGCTTTGCAATCATATCCTCATTTTACCAATAACAAAACAGTCAGAGAGAGGTTAAACAATTGTCCAAGGTTCAGAAACAGTCTGGATCTGAAGTCTGGGCTCTAACCACTGGGCTTGATTTCTTCTTTCTATGTATACCTCATCTCTTTATTGTCAAGGAGTCAGAACAGACTCATAACGGACCACTATGCTTCACCCCACACCCTAGTGTGTTTTCAGAGGCTGTAAGTCACATGAGAGGAAACTTCCCATATTTATCTTGAGGAGTTGCTCTGGATTCAAACCCCTAGAGAGGTGTGACCTTTGGATTAGCAGCGCAACTAAGGTGGACTCTGCCACCTGCCCTCCAACAACAGCAGCCACCACTTTGGTGGATCATATCCCAGATGCTTTCCTGCTAATAAATAAGTAACCCAGTCCACTACCTTTGAGTTTATTTGGAATCTTGGTGACTCATCAGATTTTGGAGACCTTACATCTTTATAGGAGGAAACAGAATCATTCTTAAGGAGAGACTGGCTGACTTAAACTGCTGACTTTTTTATGTTAGCAGCCCAATGTTTCACCACTAAAGCATCTCAATAAACAAACACATGTATGTTTGTATTTCATTGTCATAGATTGAATTGTATCCACCTCAGAAGAGATGTATGTAATGATAGAATGTGGTTATGTAATGACTGTGCATGAACAGGACGAAATAGTTGTAAAAGGGTTAAAGGTGGAATGTAAGATCCCTTAATCTCCTCTCAGGCCCAATCTGATGTAAGGGGAGTTTCACTAGGGTATGGCTTGTAATATCTTCTATATTGAAAAAATTTTTAAAAAGGGAATAAAGCCAATTGAGGACGTGGGACCTTTAAACACCAAGAAAGAATTGCCAGGAGCAGAGTTCTTCCTTTCAGACCTAGCAAGAAAGGCCAATAAACAAGGAGATCCTTAAAGAACACCAGGCCTATAGATGATGAAGGAAGTAAGGTCCTTGGTCCAGAATCAACAGAGAGAAAGCGAGTCTTTCTTTTCATCGAGCTGGCACTAGGAATTTCGATTTCTTGCTTTGTAACTGCAAGAGAATAATTTTCTGTTTGTTCAAGCCATCCACTCGTGATATCTCTGCTATAGCAGCTTTAGATAACTAAGACAATTATATAAAATCTATTCATGTATGTCACTTTTTCTTTAACTACATATCTTACAACCACTTGAGGATTTGTTTTCCCCTCCCCATTTTATAAATGAAGAAATAAGCTTATAAGGATGATTAACTTACCCAAACCCTCATAGCTTTGGTGGAAAAGAAACTATTCACGAATGCTACCTCCACCAATTCTTTTCCACTCTGAACTGCCTTAACATCTTTCCATCTTGATTCTGAGGGAACCACATTATTTGGCCATTGTATGGTCCATCTCTACTGCTTAGTAATTTACCAATTAATAAATGACTGCCAACTGATTAGAAGATTAGGTGGTACAGTGCATGCTCTTGATGCCACCCTGGTCTGCCTATGAGCTTCTGTCCCTGTCCCCCAGAAGCAGCAGTGCTGGCGCATAGTCACTTGCAGCTGTCCTCTTCTTTGGAGAATTACTTTGGCCAATGGTCACCTCGCCCAATTCAGGGACTTCATCCAGGGACAAGTAGGGAGGGAGCGCTGCTGTTGGCAACATGATCATCCCATCTGTAACAAAATCAGCACACATGCTGAGGCAAGAGCTGCCTTTTGAATCCTTGCAACAATTTTCGTAATTTTTAGTCCTACAGCTTGCCTTAACTCAGTAGGGATATTTTATTCCAAGAATCCCAGAGACTTTAAAAAAAATATAAAAATGTTTTGTTAAGGTGACTTATATGGACCAAAGACAGCCCTAAAAACCATTTCAAACACTTTTAATTCAGGGTCATTTCTCATGTTTCTGTATTTCCAAGCTTTAGTGATTTTCTATTTCAAATCAATTACTTTCTATTCATTCTTTAAGCACACATATTTCAGAGTTATAACAGAAGAATAGCTATGAGTAACCATCCTGCCTTTTTCTTTACTATCACAGTACCCCATCTACCTCCCATCTTTCTTGCTGAGAATTTCCTTTTTCCTGTATCTGTAATTTCACGGTTAGCTTTTTCTTACTTACTTCTGGGACATCTAGCTATTAAGGTGTTCTCAATTGTAGCCATCTCATGGTGTCCTCTTTCCTGATGCAACACTTTCACATCTCTCAACTTTCCTTCTTAGAAGTCATGTACTAGTACAAAATCCACATTTTAAACTTCATTCTTGTAGTTGCCGTCATTGTCTTATCACCCTAAATTGCTGAGGTTTGCCAATAGCATCATTAGGTAGACTAGGACCAAGAGACATTATTAAGTCAATTCTGTAATTTTTCCAAAGTAGAAGTTAAAGCTACATGCAGTTTAATGGTGTTTGAATTTTTCTCTGTGGCTAATTCCATCCATTTCAGCTATTGTAAGAGCCTCTGAGCTGAGCTCGCTGCTTCCCTTACCACTCCTGTCTGGTATCTTCCAAAGGGCTGCTAAAGTAAATTTCCAAACCCCCATTCTCATCATGGAAATTCCAAGCTCTAAACTCCTTCCCTGCCTGTGGACTGCTATCTTTAAAACAATTTAGTACAAGCAAGCCCACCTTAAACTCTTGTAGGACTGAAGCAAAATTACAAATCAAGGCCTCTGGTTCAGTCTTTGATCTCCTCAACCTCACCTCCACTCAGCATCACGAGGGGCCAGTAGTCACGTGTCTGAACACCCAAGTCTGCCTTCCAACTCCATAACTCTCCAGCTCTCACCTGCAAACACTTTCTTTTCGATTATTCTTGGATCTAGGGGGTGTTCTCACTGGTGATGAGGACCAGCCTCAAGAGACCAGGCCAGGCTAAGAGGCTTGTTTATTGTTATGTGCTGCTGAGTCAGAACAGACTCATCACTGACCCTCCAGCAAGTTTTTGGAGACTGTTCATTGCATGGGAGGAGACTGCCTGTCTTTCTCCTGAAGAACAGCTGATGGATTAGAAATGCCTGCCTTTGAGTAGAGAGCCCAATTCCTTACCCAGTAGGCCACTAGAAACATGTCTAGGCCTTTGAAATGGTCCCAGGGTTGTGGGAGCAGAAGTAAATTCCAGGGTCTGAGCAGCACAGTGTGATTTAAAGGGGACTGCTCCAGCAGGGATCTGGAAAGACAGCGTCATCGTGGGCATAGTTCAATGGTGATTAATTTTATAAAACAGAATGAATGGGAAAGATTGTATGAAACACAATGTGAATGAAGGATAGTGTGAAATACAATGTATACAAACTTTGAAAACAAATCAATATAATTTTTTTTTCCAAAAAGGAAAGGTTGCTCTCCTTTATACAGGATGCCCAATCACCAGGGTAAGGGGATGGATGGGATCTTGGTTACTATGCACCTGGTGTAGAGGGATGCAGCAATGATGGACTGTTAGAGAACCTTCTTTAAAGCCTAGAACCCAGGGCAGGCCCCCTTGGAAGTCCTCAAGGGAAATTCTGAATCTTACAGAGAAGGCATTTTGTGGTCTAATGCATATGATGGATAATTATGAGCAAATAGGTGATGCAATAGTTTTGCTTTATTTTGTTTGACAATTTGTTAGTTCTTCGGAGATGTTAGTGTCATTAGCTCACTAGGGTTACAAACTGGTGGTTCTAATCCTATAATTTTCTATCTTTCTGAGCTAGAATACTTAGAGCTATCAGAGGTTGCCTGGATAGTGCAAACAGCTTGTGGTTAGCAGTAAACGGACAGGATGGTGGGTTACGTTCAGCTGGTGGCACCATAGAAGAAAGGCCTGGAGATGCACTTCAAATAAGATTATAACCAAGAGAACCCAACAGAGAACAGGTAAATTGGGCAACATGTAGAATTACCATATAAATCAGCTTAAAGACAACAGGTTTTTATAGTTTTAGTTTTCATTTGTAAGGTATAGTTTGCAAAGGAAAGGCAAGATCGTTCTCTTTCATTGATTGCCATGTTGTTACTCTCCTGCACTACTGGGTCTGAACTGACCCATAGCTGACCCTCCAGAGCATTTTCAGAGGCAGTTTAACTGTATGGGAGGAGGTCGTCCTTCTTTCTTCTGCGGAGCAGTTGATGGATTTTGAACGGCATGGCTTTTGGATTGCTGTGCAACTCCTTACCACTCAGCTTCCAGAATTCCCTGTTCATTTTGATCATATCATTCATTTCCATAAAAATAATAAATTTCTTCCATATCTTTCAAAGGAAACTCTGATGGCCTAGTGGTAAGAAGCTGTGCTGCAATCCCAAAGCGATGAGGTTCCAACTTATAAACTGCTCTGCAGGAGAAGGATGGGCAGTCTCCTCCTGTGCCATTTACTGCCTCTGAAAACCCACTGGAGGGTTAGCTCTGAGTTGATTCCAACTCAATGGGACACAACAACATCTTTCAAAGTGACCAATGTCTACCTTGAAATGCGAGAGATTGTTGAGCACTCCTGGATGTGCATGTGTTTTATCTATTTCAATTGATTGAAGTATTTCTCTTTAATATTTTCCCAATTGTCCACTAACTGGTTAGTGCCTGTTAACAATTCCAAGTCTTTTGGGCATAATCTTAGTGTCTCACACTGCTTTCTTAATTTCTGATATGTTATAATGTTCTAAACTCAAATTGTTCGTTATATGCTCTAGACTGAGAATCTCTGAGGAGCTGAACTTTTCTTTGGGTAAAAAAAAAAAAAGGATTTCGATTCTACACTCAGGACATTGCGGTGTTCTTTGCTTTGGGGTTTATTCTTGTTTCTTAGCCTTCTCCTTGTACAGAGTTTTTAAAAATATGTATTTTTAACTTATTTTTTAATTGTGATTTTAACGGATGTTTACAGAAAAATAGGATTTTCATTCATTGTTGCATGTTTTCCTTCCTACCCCCAGTTCACTGGAAAATAAATATTTGTTCATTGTTGCATGTGTTTCTATTTTACATGAAATCTGTTCTGAGTTCATGATAATACTCCTTATTAAACTCAGAGGGGTTTTAAGATTGTTTTGTCCTTTTCATATTTTTTACAGGTTTGCATGTAATAATCATCCATCTACATTGTACTTCACACATATACATTGCATTTTATACAATCTTTCATTTACATTATATTTCCTTCATGTACATTGTGCTTTATACAATCATTCATATGCATTGTCTTTTATGTAATTAATTACTATTGATCCATGCCTATCATTATGCATGTTTTCCAGTCCCCATTGATCTTTCCTATTCCTTCACCTCCTCATCTGCCCTCTGTCTTTTGATATCCTAGTGAGTTCCTTCCTTCCCTTCTGACACCTCCTTCACCTCTCCCAATTCCCCATTTGAACTGACATACACATCTTGCTCAGTTATCTTTCCATTTTCACAATAATGATCTTAAGCAGTATTTGTCCTTATGAGACTTAGCTCAGCATAATGCTCTCTCAGTTCTCCTATATTATATAGTTGTTGTTGTTGTTGTTATGTGCCTTCAAGTTGACTAAGACTCGTGGTGACACTATGTACAATAGCCCTGAACCCTTCTCTATCCTCAGCCAATCTTACTGTCTCTGACACACCTACTCTCATTTACTCCAGGGGTCTTTCTCTTCTGCACTGTTCCTCCACCTTTCCAAGCATAATATTCTTTTTCCAAAGACTGATCCTTCCTGGCTTCATGCCCAAAGTATGTGAGATGGAATTTCAAAATCCTTGCCTCTCAGAGGCAGCTTGGTTTCATTCTCTCCAGGACATTTTACAAAATCAATGTTCCTTAGTACTGGCATGGTATTCTATTGTGTGAATATACCACACTTTCTGATTTCATTAATTTTTTGATGGGCATTTGGGCAGTTTCTTGTTATTGTGAATAATGCGTCTATGAACATACGTGTATAGATCTCCATTTGTGTCTCAGTTCTAATTTCCTTAGGATATTTTAATTGTTTTAATTGTTTTTGGTCAAACAATCTTCTAAGGGATATAGCTTTGGTCTGGCCATTTTCTGTATAGAGGAAGCTTGTGGTTGCTGTGATGCTAAGTACTGTGACACTGATGTGTCAAATGTGATAATGGTTACCCATGGTGGACAGTGTTTGGTGGAGCTCCCTGATTAAAACAAGCTTGGAAGCAGGAGTGACATCCACTTCCGAAATAGTTTGCTTCCAGAAACCCTATGAACCTGGAGAAATAATGAAAGTTATATAAGCACTCAGGTCTTTCGTTCATAGGGTCGCTATGAGTAATCTATGACTAGATGGCACTTTATGACAAAAACATATTTCTGGTAGCGGAATAGCTGAGCCACATGGGATTTCTATGTTCAGCTTTTTGTGAAAATTCCTAATTGCCTTCCATAGTGGTTGTACCATTTTACAACCTTGCCAGGAGTTCATGAGAGTTCCACTCCTGTCATTCTCTTCAACACTTATTGAATGCCCTCCTGTTAAATTTGGCTACTGCTACTGGGGTCATATGGTGTCTCATGACTGTTTTGATTTGCATTTCTCTGATTGCCAATGATTGTGAACATTTTTGTCTATTGGCCCACTTAATGTCCTCTTTTGTGAAGAGTCTTTTCATGTACTTTGCTCATTTTATAACTGGGTTATTAATCTTTTTTTTTAAGACACCCTATAGTATTCTGGACACTTCCATTATGAGGCCCCTGTCTTGAATGTCATTGCCAAATATTTGTTCTCAATCTGTAGGTTTTCTTTTTACCCTATTGGGAAAAGTTTTTGATGCATACAGGGACTTAATTTTTAGAAGGTCCCATTCATTGATTTTGTCCTCTCCTGATTGTGCATTTCTGGCTATGCTTGCAAGCCTATTTATACTGTAAGGTAGAGTTTTTAAGGTTAGTTCCACTTTCTCTCTTGGGATCTTTCTGGGTTTGGGTTTTACCCCATGGTCTCTGATCCACCTTGAGTTGATTTTTTTGTGTATGGTGTGAGATGTGTATCCTATTTTTATTTTCTTCAAATAGATGCCCAGTTTTACCAGTACCAATTGTTGAAGAGGTTTTCATTTCCCCATTTGATAGGCTTTATTTCCTCATCAAATATCAACTGATTGTAGATAGATGTGTTGATCTCTGGGTTCTTGATTCTATTCAATTGGTCTTTGTAACTGCCATTGTACCAATACTGTACTTTTTGGTTACTAGGGCTGTGTAGTATGTTTTGATGTCAGAGAGTGCCATGCCTCCCATTTAATTTTATCTTTCAGAAAAGCTTTGCTTATTCATGGTCTTCTCTTTTCCAAATAAAACTGCAAATTACCCTTGCCTATCTGTTTGAGAAATGAAATGCAGATTTTTTATTTAAACTTTTTTATACTAAAATGTGATCCACATTTGAACCAGCTATTTGAAAAAATAATAGGATAGTCAAGGAAAAAGAAACAGTTCTTTCATAATTGCATAAATATTGGAAATACTTTCCAATAAAATTCTATGGTTTCTGAGACTTGCTTCAAAATAATTCAAGAAATAGTGTGTGTGGGATCTTTTGTGAAAAACAATGTATTTAAACTGTAAATAATTCAGTATAAAATAAAAAAAAGTACTGTGCATCAGAGATCTGGACAATGACCAGGGAGGATAGAAGGAGAATTGATGCTTTTGAGCTTTGGTGTTGGAGAAGAGTGTTGAGGGTACCATGGACTGCTATGATAACAAACAGATTCATTCTGGAAAAGGTTAAAACCGGGCGGCTCCTTGGAGGCAAGGATTCTGAGACTTCGTTTGACATACTTTGGTCATATTGTAAGGAGAGACCGGTCCTTGAAGAAGGACATCACGTTTGGGAGGGTGGAGGGCAGGCGCAGGAGGGGAAGGCCTTCTGGGAGGTGGATTGATTTGGTGACTGGGGCAATTGGGATGAGTGTGTTAAATAAAGACAATGAGATTGGCACAGGACAGAGCAGGATTTAGAGCTGTTGTACATAGGGTCACTATGAGTCGCAAGCGACTCGATGGCACATAACAGCAATACCACTGTGGGAGAATTGAACTGCTTAGTTATATTACTCTTAAATCTGAGTAGTGGGTTGTTGTTGTTATGTGCCATTGGGTTGCTTACAACTCAAAGAGATCTATGTACAAGAGCCCTGAAACCTGCTCTATCCTGTGCCAACCTTATTGTCTCTGACACACTTACCCTCATTACTCCAGTTACTGAGCCAATCCATCTCATCTAGGGTCTTTTTCTCTTGCACTGTCCCTCCACCTTTCCAAGCATAATGTCCCTCTCCAAAGACTCTTCTCTCCTTGCAACATTCCCAAAGTATGTCAGACGAAGACTCAGAATCCTTGCCTTCAAGGAGCAGCCTGGTTTCACCCTCTCCAGGATGAATCTGTTTGTTTTCCTAGTAGTCCATAGTATATTCAATACTCTTCTCCAGCACCACAGCTCAAAGGCATCAATTCTCTTTCTATAATCCCTAATCATTGTCCAGCTTTATGATACATAGCAAGTAATTGCAAAGAGTATGGCCCGGATCATGTGCACTGTAGTCTCCAGACTGTCATTGTTGCTCTTCAGTACTTTTGAGCAGTCTCTGACAGTAGAGTTTCCCAATGCAATTTGGCTTTTAATTTCCTGGTTTCTGGTCCCAAGAATGTTGATTGTGGAACCAAACAAACTAAAGCTGTTAAAAATTTCTGTCTCTTCACCATCTAATAAAATGTGGCCAATCAGCCCAGTGGTGAGAATCTTTGTTTCTTTGATGTTGAGCTTCAATCCAAATCGAAGGCTGCAGTCCTTGACCTTCTGTAGCAAGCACTCTGATTCTCCTCAGTTTTGGCAAGCAAGGTTGTGTCATCTGCATAACGCAGGTTGTTGATGAATCTTCCTCCAATCCTGATGCCACATTCCTCCTCATAGAGTTCAGCCTTCCAGATGATCTGTTCTGCATTTTATAGAAAAAGTATGAAGCTAAGACACATCCCTGGTGTACACTCTTTCTGGTGTTTCCTTACTCTGTTCTGATGACTGCCACCTGGTCCAAGTATAGGTTTCACATAAGCACAAACAAGTGTTCTGGGATTCCCATTCTTCTCAGAGTCAGCCATAGTTTGTTGTAATCTCCACAGTCAAACATCTTTGCATAGTCAATGAAACACAGATAGACATTCCTCTGGTACTCTATGCTTTCAGCCAAGATCCATTGAACATTAGCTTTAATATTCCTAGTGCCACGGCCTCTTCTAAACCCAGCCTGCACACGTGGCAGTTCTCTGTTGATGTACTCGTCCAGCTGGTTTTAGATAATTTTCAGCTGAATCTTGCTTGCATGTGACATCAATGATACTCTTCGAGAATTTCTGCACTCAGTTGGCTTAACTTTCTTTGAAATTGGAACAAATATGGATCTCTTGCAGTCAGTTGACCAGGAGGTTGTCCTCCAGATTTCTTGGCACAACTTGGTGAATGCATCCAGGGCAGCATCTATCTGTTTGTTGAAATATGTCAATTGATATGCCATCAATTCCTGGGGCCTTGGTGTTTTGTTTTTGAGGTTTTTTTCCCCCAAGTCTTTCAGAGCAGCTTGAACTTCTTCCTTCGTCATCATAGGCTCTTGCTCATATGTTGTTTCATGAAATTCTTCTGTGTTAGCCAATTCCTTTCGGTACAGTGACTCTGTATAAACCTTTCATTTTCTTTTATTGCTTCCTGGATTCCTTAATACTCTGTCCAAAACATCTGTAAGTATTGCTCCTTGAGGTTTTAATTCGTTCTTCACTTCCTTCAACTTAAGAAATGCTGAGTTCAGCCCCTTTGATTTTCTGACTCCAGCTCTTTGCACATTTCTTTATAATACTTTGCTTTATCTTCCCAAGCTGCTCTTTGAAATCTTCTGTTCAGCTCCTTAACTTCCTGATCTCTTCCCTTTGCTTTGGCTTATTGGCATTCTAGTTCAATATTCAGAGTCTCTTCTGACATCCATCTTGGTCTTTTCTTCCTCCTTTCTCTTTGTAATGACCTTTTGCATTCTTCTTGGATGATATTCTTGATATCATCCCACAGCTCATCTGGTCTTTGCTCATTGGGGTTTAAGGCCTCAAACCTGTTTCTGAGATGATTTTGAAATTCGAGTTGAATAGACACAAGCTCAAATTTTGGTTCTTGTGAATTTAATTTTCTTCAACTTCACCTTGAACTTGCCTATGAACAGTTGGTGGCTGTTGCACATTCATCACCTGGCCTAGTTTTCACAGCTGATATTGAGCTTCTCCAGAAATTCTTTCTACAGATGTAATCAATTTGATTCCTGTGCATACCATCAAGTAAAATCCATGTGTATAGCCTGTGTTTGTTTTTCTTATAAAAAGTATTTGCAATGAATAAATTATTGAATGTACATGAGACTATTATTATTATTATTATTCTTTTTCAGAAAATAAAAAGGGCCGAACTCACTCAGCATTTCTTAAGCTCAAGAAACTGAAGAACAAATTCAAACCTCGAGTTGCTATAATCAAGGATTCTTTCGGAAGAATGTTAAACGATCCAGGAAGTATTAAAAGAAGATGGAAGGAATATACTGAGTCACTGTATCGAAAGGAATTGGCAGACACAGAAGAATTTCATGAAGCAACATATGAGCAAGAGCCTATGGTGATGAAAGAAGTAGTTCAGGCTGCTCTGAAGGAAATGGCAAAAAATAAG
>NW_006399835.1:1665851-1668652 GCF_000299155.1 Elephantulus edwardii | reverse complement strand
GTGAGATTGACACAGGACAGAATAGAGTTTAGGGCTGTTGTGAATAGGGTCGCTATGAGTTGCAAGCGAATCGATGGCACAGAACAACAACAACAACATTCTCTCTCTTGAAATTTTCAATAATTCATTTTTTAAAACAAAACTATCTAAAGACGGGACAATGCTCACAGTACGCAATTAAGTGCAAAGTTAGATATACTACTTTTCTAGAAGAAATCTAAATTCTTAAGAAGAAAAAAATTAGTAACTGTCTATCTAAATAAAGAGAGAAAGAGAGATGGAAGACGTTAAGAACTTCTCCTAAATTATAAATTATTCTATTTGCATTACAGTGTATTTTACATTTTCATTTTATTGTCTATTCCAATTTTCTTACATGAACATGTACAATGTTAATAATCAGACAAGAAGATGCATGTCATTCAATAAGTGGCTTTAAAGCAATAAATAATTGTCCATTTCCTTTTTTGTGTGCTTTTATGGTAATAAAAAGCTATTACTGGATCCTGCCTTATGGCACTGTGAGAGAGTCTCTTAGCACGTCTCTCTGCTGTCATTTTCCTCTGTGGCGGCGTCTTCCTGCCAAGGGCGCCCTCATTTTTCTTCCACTGCTGGGTGACCAGAGCCCTGACAGTTAGGGCTTCAACACATAGATGGCCTGAGCCCAGTTTCACTCTTCTCTGCTTAGTGTTTCTTCTCTGTCTTCTCATGCTCCATCTTTAGTTTTTTTCACTATTCCCCCTCTAATTTTCACTAATGGTATTGATAAGGACACATAGCATTTATACAGCTTTTGCTAAATGCCAGGCACTTTGCTAATTATTTGACATAATAATCTTACTTAGTCCTTAAGGGGTTAAGAAAGATTAAAGAAGCAGGGTTTTAGAGTGATTTTTAAGAATTATATTTAACCTTTACCATTGTCCTATAATACAGCAATTTATATTTAGTCTATGAAGATGCAACTCAGAGAGGGCTCACACAACTCACCCAGCATAGGAAGATCATAGTTTTCCTAACACACAGTGCTGTCTTGTTTTATATTCAGATTTTTTTATTGTTGTTGTGGTGGTGGTAAAATATACCCCACAAAATATGTGTGAATTCAACAATTTCTAAATAAGTAATTCAGTGACACTAAATACAGTCTTCAAGTTGTGCAATCATTGTCAAATTCTTGGCCAAATTATTTCATCACCATTAGTATAAACTCAATGTCCTGTCAGCAAACTCAACCTCCTGCCCTTTTTGTCTCCCCTTCACCCTGATAACCGTTAATAACCTTTCCTTTCTATATGTTTGCTTATCTCATGTAAGTGAGATCATAACAGTATTTGCAGTTTTGTTACTGATTCATTTCACTCAACATATTTCAAGGTTCATTCACGTGACGGGCTTCTACTTAAAAATAAAAAACTAAAATCCCAGTTTCCCTAAATCAGACAACTATTAAGTCACATGTGGTAGGTTTTTTTCAAAGATTGTGTTTAATTGTTCAGTGGACAATATGTATTTCACATTAATCCTACAATTGGTCACTAGCATAGATTTTTTGAAAGCATAATAAGAAAATTTTGGGTTAAACCAAGTAGTAACTGGAAGGAAACAGAGAGCCAGCCGTCTGGGTTATTCCATGAAGCAGAGAGAAGAGCCCTGGGCTAGAGAGGAGAAGAGAAGTAGGAGAAAAGAATTAAAGCCAGTAAGAAAGAAAACACTTATGCCTTAGGGCTGTGTCCATCACAGGGCCTCTGAAAGCAAGGAGAGGAATGAAAATGCATCCTGTTCAAGGAAATGTCTGCACATCAGCTTTAATATCCTGAGAAACATCATCCTTGGCATAGTGTTCTTTAATAAAAACATGTTCTTTTAAATAGTAAATGTACAAAGTCCCTATACCATAAAACACGCCTTTTAGAAATTAAACCCAAAAGTTAGCACATCTTCCCCCTTGAAGGTCTTCTGCCAACAAATAAAGAAGTTTACTTTGGTGTTATCCCCTCCTCCTTTGGGACTGTCTTCTTGCCTGGTGGCTGAGAGTTTCCAGCAGTTTTGTCCATGCTCACATGCCTAGGTTCTCCTACCTTGGACCAATGGAACTTCATAGGGGGAAGGGATTCTTACCTCTCCCCCCACTTCCCGATGTTAAGTAACTTCTTTTTCCCATTAATTAAGGTTCTACTCATTGTGCCAGGTAAAGATGGAGACTGGCAAACCATGTGGATATTTCCAGAATCCCTGGGTGGTACAAATGCTCTGGACTAGTATCTAAAAGATTGGATTGAGAAATTATGGTACATTCACACTATGGAATACTATACAGCACACAGAGCAATGATTTTGTAAATTACTACCTAGCATGGGAAGGAGTGGAGAACATTATTCTTAGTGAATTATATTATTCAAAATGGGTGACCACGGAGGACATTATGCTGACTGAAATATCTCAGTCACAAAAGGACAGACTGCATAGTGCCACAATTGTAAAATGGGACTGACCTTGGGGTTGAGGGAAGACTGAGAAAGATGGGATAAATAATGTACACTGCATTGAAACAGATGAGGGAGAGAACTGTTTAAAAGGGAGATGTGATTAGGTGTTAATTATCATGACAGGAGTCGAGAATGAAGGGCTGCATAGTGGAGTGGACTTGGGGGGAGGGGTTGTAAAACAATGAAAGAATTTTTCTTTTACTTTTCAAACAGAGGGTGAACTGGCAGGGAAAGGGTGGGCAGGGAGAAAGGTGCAACAATGAATGAACAGAAATCCAAAGTCTCTGTAAATTTTTATTAAAATTAATAAT
>NW_006399835.1:1654453-1662611 GCF_000299155.1 Elephantulus edwardii | reverse complement strand
TGTATGTGTATGTGTGTATATATATGTGTATATATATACATACACACACACACACACACACACACACACACACACACACACACACACACACTAATTATTACAATGTTGTTGTTGTTATTAGATGCTCTCCAGCTGGGTACAATTCAGAGAGAACCTCTGAGCAACAGATCTGAACCCTGTCCTATCCTGCCCCATTCTTATAATACCTGACACATGTGATCTCATTGCCACAGTCATTGATTGTATCAATCCATCTCACTTAGAGTGCTCTTCTCCTTTGCTGATCCTCCACCTTTCCAAGCATGATGTCCCTAAGGAAGGAATAACCTCTCCCAACCAGAGGCTTCCAGTATGTGAGATGAAGCTTCATCATCCTCGCCTCCAACGAGCACTCTGATTACACTTTCTCCAAGGCATATATGTTGGTTCTTTTGGCAGTCCATGGGATCATTAGTACTCTAATACTCTAATAATTAATACTCTAATACAACTCACAGACATAAATCTTCTTCTGTCACCCTTATTTATTGTCTACTTCTCAGATGCATAAAAAGATAATTAGAAATACTGACTTGAATCAGGAGCACGTTAGTCTTTATTGACATCATTACTCCTCAGGACTTTGGAGATGTCCCTGACAGCAAACTTACCCCATGCTATACATGGCCTTCTGATTTCTGGTACCTAGGGTGTTGATTGTGAATTCAAGTAAGATGAAATTATTGACAATTTCAATCTTTTCGCTATCTATCGTGATGTTGGCTTTTGGCCCACAGGTGAGGATTTTTTTTCTTGATATTGAGATATAATACATACTGAAGATTGTAGTCCTTAATATTCTTCAGCAAGTGTTTCATGTCTCCCTGACTTTCAGCAAGCAAGGTTGTGTTATCTGCATATCTCAGGTTGTTGATGAGTCTTCCTCTGTTGCCACATTCTTCTTCAAAAAGTTTAGTTTTTCGAATGATTTCTTCATCCTGTAGATTGGATATGGAAAAAAGATATAGCCTAGCTGCACCTTTCTTGATTTAAACCATGCAGTGTTTCTTTGCTCTATTCAAACCATAGCTTCTTGATCTAGGTATAGCTTTCATATAAGCATAGTTAAGAGTTCTTGAATTCTCATTTTTCTCAATGTTAGCCATAATTTCTTATGATCAACACAGTCAAATGCCTTTGCCTAGCCAATAAAATACAAATAGACATTCTTTAGGTATTCTCTGCTTTTCGCCAGGATCCATGCGTCATCAGCAATGATATTCCTGGAGCCATAGCCTTTTCTAAACTCAGCTTGAACTTCTGTCAGGTCTCTATTCATGGACTATTCTAGCTATTTCTGGATGATTTTTGGAGCTATTTTGCTTGCATGTGATATTAATGATATTGCTTGATAATTTCCTCAGTTTTTTTTTTTATCACATTACTTAATGAACAAATACGGATCTCTTCCAGTCAGCAATTTTTCTTATCCTGTTAAATTTAAATTCAAATTTAGAGAGCTCTGGTGGCCTGGTGGTAAGAACCTGCGCTGCAAACCCGAAGACACACAGTTCTAATCTACCAGCTGTTCTTCAGGAAAAGAATGGCAATCTTCTCAGCTGCCAGTTCTGACTCAGCAGTAAAACAACAATAACAACGTTCAATTTAAATTCAAGTTTAGCAGATTGGTTAAACAGCAGAAGATGGGAATCTCACTAAGAAGAAGCAGAACATGCAGTGTTTATCATTTAAGTCCAAAGGTTCTTGTGTCAGTCAGACTGCGACCTACACAAGAGCAGACATAACCTCGGTGGAGAACCAGAGACTGACATGAGAAGGTGCTGTCTTGCGACTGCTGCATCATAGAGCCAGTGCTAGGGGCTTTTGCCAGAGCTTTCTGGAGCACTGAGGAGACACATCTTATTTGGCAAGACTAAGGAAAGTTTGTGACACTGACCTAAGCTGTGAGGCTGAAGGCCAAAGTGCATGAAAGCACACTTGAGAAGCTACCCTGAGTGATTTATATACCAATAATGTCTCAAGTATACTCCGTAACAATGACAATATGATTCTGTAAGATATGTTTGACCACTGCAATGGATTTTTCACTCCGTAAGATAGCAGTGCAATTGGTGGTGGAATTAGAAGTGGGTGTGAGAAGGTAGTGGCCATGTCTGGCATTACGGAAATTGATTTTGCATTTTGATGTTGCTGACGTGTCTGTTTCCTTTTATGAAGTTAATTTAATAGATGTCAGACTGTTTCCATGTCTCCTGTATTCTTTTACAGGGACTTTTCAGTAGAACTCATGTTAGACGCTTTTCTTCTTCCAACCAAAAAGTAGGAGCATCATCAATCCCATGCTATCATCACAGGGTAGGTGAGGAAAAGCACTACCACAGAGCTAAAGGCTACCAAAGCAGATATTTTAAAGACTCAGAGAAGCGACATCCCTTTGAACAATACAAAATTTGCTCACATTAAAAGTAGCACACATTAAAAGAAATGGCTAACTGTAAGGAAACACATATGAAAAAGTAAATGACTTTTAAAAAGTCTGAACTGTGAACAAACTCAGATAAGTTCTCTGAAACTTGGGCCACAGAACCCATTCCAGGGACCTGACTTATTCAGCATGAGCTGTGATGAATGACTGGGAGATACCGTCAAGTGTACAATTTTTAGAGAAGGATCAAAGGCGATATAGAATCAGGCTTCAAACCAAAACCTATCGAGTCAGCCCCTCAAGGCAAGTTAGGCTAATTATTTTTTCTTTTTGGGACTTGACTATGTTTCACATACTGTTCTGTTTTATTCAGTTAAGTTTTACAAGAACACTATGAAGAAGATGTTATTATTACCCCTATTTTATAGAGAAGCCAACTAAGGAACAGATAATTAAAATGACCAAAGTCACGTAATTAGTCTGTGGCAGAGCCCAGATTTAAGCCCAGAGTCTCAGCTGCAGAGTCATTTATACTCTCTAGTAAGATTAAGCGACTTCCAGCTGGAGAAATACCACCATCCTATGCCAGAAAAGGCGAGCCAAAGTGTCTTCATTCCACCGTTTCAGTTCCACATAATGGTGCTCTAATCTGTATTAGATTATGTATGATCTAATTATAAGCCTCATTCAGGCCATGGTTTTCACAATGACTTGCTATGTAATAGAGAGCTACACAATGACCAATGATGACAGAAGCAGAATTGATGACTTTGAGTTGTGGTACTGGAGAAGAGTCTAGAACATACCATGGATCTCCAGGAGAACAAATAAGTCTGTCTTGGAGACGGCGAAATCAAGTTTCTCCTTGGAGGCAAGGATTTTGAAGCTGTGTCTCACATACTTTGGGTATGTGGCCAGGAGGGACCAGTCCTTGGAGAAGGACTTCACACTTAGAAGGATGGAGGGACAGCATAGGAGAAGAAGATCCCAGATGAGATGGATTGACATGGTAATTGGGGTAATGGGATTAGGTGTAGTGGCGTCAGTGAGACTGTCTCAGGAGAGGGTAAGGTTCAGAGCTATTGTACATAGGGCTGCTATGAGTTGCAGGCAACTTGACAGTATATAACAACAACAACAATCTGTATTAGCTTAGCAAGCATGGAAAGCAGAACCAAATTTCAGGGCCCAGGGCTCCAAACAGAAATAGAAATTCTCAGAAGCTACTCCACTAATGTTGCTCTATGAGGACTATGGATGACCTGCGTCTCAGGAGAAATGGGGAAGGCAGATCCTGGCCTGCTGGACCAACTACGTGGGCCAACACACAAGGAGGTGAAGTCAGTAACACAGGTTTGGCTTGATTTGACAGAGATCTAACTGTGATGCTTCTCTTGTGATGGGTGGTATTTCTATTAACTTTCACACACAAAGTTTAGTATACACTACAGGGATTGGTAAAACAGAATAGTAGGAAGTTATTTTACACCTAAAGTTAGCAACAGTCCAGCATTTTTCTCTTTCAAAGACAAATCTTTATTCAACACCAAGTTCCCCAAAGTCTTTTTTCCTCTTCTCTTTTTCCATATCTGAATGCCCCAAGGATCTAAAATCCACATGGTAACAACATCTGGTGAAAATAGGGGAAAACAATCTTCTTTTTCTTCTTTCTTTTTAAAAGAGGGCTGTGATTCTCAGGCTGGGTAACAAGTGCAGACTCTCAGATTGATCACTCACTCACTATGAACAGGGGACCCTGGTGACTCTGATGATGGTAATTGACACTTTGGAGACACTTACTGAGAATTAAAATATTAGACTAAGGATTTACTGCAAGGAGGAGCAAAGAAGAGAATCCTGGGAATGTGGACCCAAAGAAGCTGCTGCTTCTTCTCCCCTCACCACCACTGCCCCTAATCCCCTGTATCATAGGATGTGGCTACATATCTCCTATACTTGCCTCCCTGGTCTATCAGTGTTGCAGGTCATCTTTCCTGCTGCGTTGTTCCCTCATGTGCTTTCCTATGGAACCTGGCGTCCATGGTGTTGGATTGCTTCCTGAAAGCAGAGAAGATGGATGGAGACAGGATGGAGACCTTCTTAGGCATGTAAGATTAAACCACAGGTCCATTAGCTGTAGAAGGAAATCACAAGAGGGACCAAGCAAAGCCCCGACTTAAATTCTAAAATTATCTGTTTTCTGAAGCTAGAGAAAACAGAATATTTAACCTGAGCCAGGACCCAGTCAGGGGAGTTGCATTCCAAAGAATTCCCTGTGGTCTACATCTCACTGCCTTGAGGTCTGTATTTCCTCCAAAGGTGCCTGCAATTTGTTAGAGGCCCTTTGATTTTCTGTGAAGACAGAAAAGAGAAAGGGGGTAGACTAGATAGATGATGGCTGGGATCTTTTGTACTTTCTCAGGACTGAGCAAATTGTAAACATTACAGAGAGTCCTGGAGGTAAAGCCTGTGACCACAGTGATTATTCTAAAATGCCCATGGCTTGCTTCTTCCCTCTTGAACACTCTGGTGTTGGGTATCCATACCTATGTGGTGCTCTGGAAATATCAGTCATGAAAATCGTCATCAGAAATATGTGCTGTCTGGATATTGTTTGATAACGTCATGCATTTTCTATTCTGCAGAGAATGTAAATTAGTACGTTAGAATCAGGTGCAGAATGGGCTGAACCAGCACTTGTGGTCAGGTGTTACTAATGGGGACAGACAGCTGTCCACAAAGAGAAACACTATTTCTGCAGGTCTGGGGCAGCTGAACTCTCTTGGGGGGGGGGGCGGTGTCACATTTACTTTGAGTTAGGAGACCTACCTGGAGTCTTAGCCTTTGCTTTATAGCTCTCATATCCATTTCTTTGAGAAATATGTACATAGAAGAAATCAAGTAAATAAATTAAACCTAGCCCAGGCCAAGTAGAAAGAACAGAGAGTTTCCTGTACACCTTTATGGTTGAGCAATAGCTGCACTGCATTAAAACGCAATTTGTATTTTATTTGAAAATTTCTTATTTGCCACAGGATATTAAAAACCAAACCCCAAACCAAATAAAAAGATAAAACCGCCACTCAAACCTATTGTCATTTACTTATGCTGACTCCCATGTGTATCAAATGACAATTTCCCATTGGGTTTCCTATGACTGATTTTTTTTCAAATGGTTCCAAGTGTTTCTTCCAAATGCCTCTAACTGGTCTTCGACCTAACCATTTCATTATCTGATTGTGTTAACCTTTTGCAAATCCTAGGAAGCTCTGGTGGCCTAGTGGCGACAAACTCCACTGTAATCCTGGAGGTATTCGGTTTAAATTCACTGGCTGCTCCACAGGAGGATGGCCAATCTCATTCTGTGTGATTAAACTGCCTCTGAAAACTTGCTGGAGGGTTAGCTATAGGTCAATTCTGATTCGACAGTACACAACAACAACAGCAACATAGGCTCCTGAGGGAGCCCTGGTGGCTTAGTGGTAAGGAATTGTGTTGGTAAGCTACAGGCATGCACTTCAAATCCAGCAGTTGTTCTGCAGCAGAAAGACGGGCAATTACCTCTCATGCAATTTACTGCCTCCGAAAACCCTCTGGAGGGTAAACTATGAGTCAGTTCTGTGTCAATGGTACACAACAACAGAAGGCTTCCTAAATATTTAATGGCTCTGGCTAAAGAGAAAATCTATTTTGTTTCTTATTTTCTGAATAACATGCCATCAAATAACAACTTGATAGATGACATTGTAATTAATGGAAATTTCAGAACACTTAACTGTGCTCATGTGGAATCTGTCTATCAAAAAGCAGTTGTTTGAAAAGACTAAGGGAGTATGTAGTTCATGCTTTAAAATAGGAAAAGTTGTGGAGCAAAGATATGTCCTTTCATCATATTTATTTATTCTAAGTGCTAAGAATGTACTCTGAGAAACTGAACTATATGAAGAAAAGTGTGTCATCAAGACTAAGGAAGATTCATTAACAACCTGAGATATACAGATGATACAACTTTGTTGAAAGTGAAAAGGTCTTGAAGCACTTGCTGATAAAGATTAAAGACTATATACAGTTAGAGTATAGATTATGTCTCAAAAGAAAGAAAACAAAATCTTCATATGTTGACCAATAAACAATATTGTTAAATGAAGTAAATTGTGAAGTTGTCAAGGGTTTAATTCTTCTTGCATCAACAAGCAAAGTCCATGCAAACAGGAGTAAAGAATTAAAGAATATTGGGAAAATCTGTTGCAGTCATAAAACTCAGTCACATTGCCATCAAATTGGAACAGATTTATAGTTGACTTTCCAATTATCAGAGGCTGTAAATTGAACAGGAAGACATTACACTTCTTTATCCCTTGGAGCAGCTGATGAATTCGAAAAGATGTCTTTATTTGGCAACGACATTTCAGACAAGGGCTCATAAATGAAGTTTCTGGAATACTACAGGGCCTCCACAAGAAAAAGACTGAGAACTCAGTCATAAAATGAGGACAAGACTCTTCACAAAGGAAGACATTCAGATGGCCAACAGACAGATGAAATGTTAAAAATCAAGAAATGCAAATCTAAATCACCATGATATACTATTTCACCCCAGTAGCAGTAGCAAAATTTATCAACTTTTGTTGTTGTTAAGTGCTCTTGAGTCGAGTATGGCTCATAGCAATTCTATGAACAATAGACTGAACCCTGTTCTATCCTGCACAAGCCTCAGACATTCTGACACACAAAAGCCCATTGTGGCAGTCTCTGCCTCAATCCACCTGGTCAAGGGATCTACCTTTCCTTTCCCGACCCTCCACCCTTCCTAGTATCATGCCTTTCTCCAAGGAATAGGCAACATGCCTGGAGTAGGTGAGGTGAAGCCCCATCATTTTTGCCTCCAAAGAACACTCCAGCTGTATTCTCACCAGGACATACCTGTTTGTTCTCTTGGCCATCCATGGGATGTTCCGTGTTCTTCTCCAACACCACAGTTCAAAAGTATCCATCTTTCTTCTGTCATCCTTATTTATTGTCCAGCTCTCAGCAGCATAACAAGTGATTGGAAAGATCAAGGCTTGAATTAGGTGCACCTTAATCCTCAAACATCATTTCTCTTCAATAATTTGGAGTGGTCCTTGACTGCAGACTTTCACAGTATAATATTTCTCCTCATCTCCTGGCTGTTGGTACCAAGTGTACTGATTGTGGATCCAAGTAAGGTGAAGTTGTTTACAATTTCTTTTCTCCATCTATCGTGATGTTGTCTATTTGTCTAATGGTAAGAACTTTTTGTTCTCTTGATGTCAGGATGCAATCCATATTGAAAGCTGTAGTCATTGATCTTCTGCAGCAAATGCTTCAAGTCCTCTTCACTTTCAGCAAGCAAAGCTGTATTATCAGCAAGCAAAGTTGTATCATCTGCATAATGAAGTTTATTTATGGGTCTCTTCCTATTCTGATGTAATTTTGTTTTTCATAGATTCTACCTTCTCAAATAATTTTCTTGACATATACATTAGATAGGTACAGAGAAAGGATACAACCCTAACACATGCTTTCCTTCATTTTGAAGCATGTAGTGTTTCTTTGTTCACACAACAGCTTTTAGGTCCTTAGCACAGGTTTCACATGAATACAACTAAATGTTCTGGGGTTCTAATTCTTCTCAATGTTGACTATAAATTTGTTATGAACTGCAGTCAAATGCATGTGCATAGTCAATAAACCACAAATAGACATTCTTCT
>NW_006399835.1:1646455-1650473 GCF_000299155.1 Elephantulus edwardii | reverse complement strand
ATATTTTGGTTGCCTCGGATTTGGTTTAACTTTCCTCAGCTTTAGCTTGAATTTGCATATGATATATAAACTATTATATAAAACACAATGGACATGGAAGAAACACAATGTACATGAATGATAGTAAGCAAATTTAAAAAAAAAGACCTCTTAAAAAGCAAAGATATCATTTGAAGACTAATGTGTGCTTGACCCATCATATGGATTTTCGATTGCTTTGTCTACATGTGAAAGCTAGACAACAAATTTCTTTATTCCAAAGAAACCAGATCAAAGAAGCTGGTGGTATTGGTATAGTCTATAAAGAGTAGTGCTGTTAACCCAAATGCTGAACCCCTCTGACAGTTCAAATCCACCACTGGTTCCTTGGAAGAGGGATGCATGGACAGTCTCTTCCAATGTACTTTATAGCTTCAGAAACCCAAAGAAGGGTCAGCTCTGAGTTAGTTCTGACTCAATAGCAATGAGAAAGAAGAATAAATTTGGAGTTATGATGTTGGCAAAAAAAAAATTAAAATAACCATAGACTGCTAGAAAAACAACCAAAAATATTCTGGAGAAACTACAGCCAGAGTGCTTAAAAGCAAGGATAGCAAGACTTCTTTCCACCAATGATGTGTGTGTTATCAGGAAGGACCAATCTCTGGAAAAGACATGATGCTTGGTATAGTACATGGTTATCAAAACAGAGGAAGACCTTCAAAGAGATGAATTGACACAGTGGCTATAACAACAGGGTAAACCATAGCAATTATTGTGAAGAGGCTGGCACAAAATTAGTCAATGTTTTCTTCTATCATCCATAGAACCAATGTGTGTTAGAGGCAACTTGACTGCTCCTGACAATATGTGAACAATAGCATAGTCTTTTGCCTTTGTCTTCCTAACTTGTGAGCCTGTCTGGCAATTAAGCCTATGTGCAGAGTTATAAATCTCAGATCTATATAAAAGATGAAAAGTAAACCAAGGGGATTTGCTATTCCTGCACTTAATATCACCATGAGCCCTTAGCTTGGCATAGCTGGATTCTGATGGGTGTTTGTGAAAGCTGGGGGTAAACTGTTTGGGAATTTTTAATTGTGCTAGAAATCAAGTGTAAGCTGGTTAATTGTATCTGATCTTGTTTACAATCAGCTTGGTTGGAAATCCTCTTGTGTAGGCAAAGAGGATCTGGTGGGTGAGCCTTTGTATTAAAAAGTTGGTTGATTTTGATTGTGTTTGGAGATTGTTCTAAATGGTGCAGCACTTGTCTGTCATTTTGCTGTACTAAGATTACTTGGGGTTGCTGGGATACGGAAATCTTTGCCAATGATGTGTCAAATTCCAAAAGGATTTCCCATAGTGGATGGGTTTTGGTGGAGCTCCCTCATTAAGACAGAGGAGAAAGGAGGCTTTTGAACACTATGAACACTAAACAAAGAGAATAGTTATAATATATTAGTTAAAATGGTAGAGCCCAGACTTAAGGTCAGTTGAAATGGGGGAAATCAGTAACAAACATCATTTAACAATTGATACATGAAATGTACATAATTTGAATGTTGGAAAACTGAAAACTGTTAAAAATGAAATAGAACACATGAATATTGACATACAAGGCATTAGTGGGATGCGATGGACTAGCTATGGCCACTATGAAGCAGATAATCATATGATATATTATGCAGGGAATGAAAAACAGAGGAAGAATGGTGTTGCATTCATAGTCAAAAAGTCAATTTCATGTTCTATCCTGAAATACAATGCTGTGAGTGATACGATAATATCCAAATGCCTACAAATAAGAACTGCTAATATGACTATTATCCAAATATATGCTCCTACATCTAGTGCCAAAGAGGGAGAAATTGAGAATTTTTACCAGATTTTGCAGTCTGAAATTGAAAACATGCAATCAAGATGTGTTAATGATATTTTATTTGGTGAATGGAATGCAAAAGTAGAAAACAGTGAAGAAAGAGCAGTAGTTGGAAAATATGAGTTTGGTGCTAGAAACGAGGCTAGAGATGTTGTTGTTGTTATGGGCCGTCAAGTCGTTTGCTACTCATAGCGACCCTATGTACAACAGCCCTAAACCCTGCTCTACCCTGTGTCAATCGCATTGCCTCTGACACATCCATGATTTAATTTTGTACTTACAATGATTTATTCATTGTAAATACTTTTTCTAAAAGACACATAAGATGACCTTACACATGGATTTCACCCGGTGGACTCAATAGGCATCAGATTGACAACATTTGTGGAAAAAATTGTTGGAGAAGTTCAATATCAGCTGTCAAAAGTAGGCTGGGGCAGACTGTGGATCAGATCATCAATTACTTACATGCAAGTTCAAATTGAGGCTGAAGAAAGTGAAAATAAGTCTGCAGGAGGCAAGATAAAGTCTTTTTTTTTTCTTCCACTTTCTACCCTATTGTGTACCGTCAAATCAGATCCAGATGGCACAGGAGGAAATTGCCCCTCCTTCTCCAGTGGAGCATCTGGTGGATTCGAACCACATACCTTAAGGATTGTAGCACAGCTTCTCAAGATGCGATCTTGAATCAATTTAATGTGAATTTCATGATCATCTTAAGAGTAGGATTGAGGCTTTGAACACCAGTGATAAAAGACCAGATGAATTGTGGGATGACATCCAGGGTATCATCCATGAAGAAAGCAAAAGGTCATTACAAAAAACAGAGGATAAAGAAAAAAAATAGAAATGGATGTCAGAAGGGACTCTAAAGATCACACTAGAATGTCAAGAAGCTAAATCTAAAGGAAAACATGTTGAAGTGAAAGAACTGAACAGATGATCTCAAAGGCCAGCCCTGGAGGACAAAACAAATTATTATAATGAAATAAATATGCAGAAAGCAGGAATTGGAGAATAAAAATGGAAGACCTGAAAAACAAATTTAAGATACTTAATTGAAACAAATTAAGATATTTAATTGATACAAATTGAAAGATACCATGGGCAATATATTGAATGACCCAGAAAGTATCAAAAGAAGGTAATGGGAATACACAGAGTCACTGTACCAGAAAGAATTGATTAACATTGAAAAATTTCAGGAAGTACCATATGAACAAGAGCCAATAGTTATGAAAGAGGAAGAGAAAGTTGCATTGAAGAGATTGGCCAAAAAAATAAAAGGCCCCAGGAACCAATGGGATGACAATTGACCCGTTTCAATTAACAGATGCAGCCTTGGATGCACTCACCAGTCTATTCCAAGAGATTTGGAGATGGCTATCTAGCCAATGGGTTGAAAGAGGGTCATATTTGTTTCCATACCCAAGAAGGGTGATCCAACTGAATGTGGAAATATCGAACAATACCATATGCAAGCAAAATACTGCTGAAGAGCATTAAAAATGGCTGGGATAGTACACAGACCTGGAATTGCCAGAAGTTCAAGTGGGATTTAGAAGGGGCTGTGGCACCAGGGATATCATTGCTGATGTCAGAGGGATTCTGCTTAAAAGTAAGGAATACTAGAAGAATGTCTATTAATGCTTTATTGACTATGCAAAGGCATTTTACTGTGTGTAGCATAACAAGTTGTGGCTGACATTGAGAAAAATGGGAATCTCAGAGCACTTGATTGTGCTCATGCAGAACCTATACCTGGACCAGGAGGCTGTTGTGCGAATGGAGCAGAGAAGCACTGCATGGTTTCAATGTGTGTCAGGGATATATTCTATCTCCATACCTGTTCAATCTATATGCTGAAGAAATTATCCAAGAAGCTGGACTCTGTGAAGAGGAATGTGGCATCAGGATTGTAGGGAGACTCATCAATAACCTGTTTTATGCAGATGACAGACACACCTTGCTTTCTAAAAGTGAGGAAGACTTGAAGCACTTGTTGGGGAAGATCAAGGAATGCATAGGGGAGCTCTGGTGGCCTAGTGGCAAGAAGCTACAACTACAATCCCAGAGGTGCACGGTTCGAATCCACCAGATGCTCTGCCGGGGAAGGAGGGGCAATCTCCTCCTGTACCAGTCAGATCTGATTTGACGGTA
>NW_006399835.1:1644981-1646355 GCF_000299155.1 Elephantulus edwardii | reverse complement strand
CTTCTGGTATTCTTTACTTTCAGCCAGGATTTATCTGACATCAGCAATGATATCCCTTGTGCCACGGCCTCTTCTAGATCCAGCTTGAACTTCTGGGGCTCTATCACCTGAAGATTAGCCTGTTATCGGAGGTCTGGTGGGAAGGGGGCTCTGCCCCAACACGGGGGCCTGAAGCTAGCAGAGGGAGGAGGACCTAGTGCTGGAGTGTGGCTAGAGGGCTGGTCACCTGAAGACAATGAGAGGCTGTGATGGCAGAATCACTATCCCAGATCATTTCAGACTCAGAGTCTAGTGGTAAAGAGGGCGAGAACCAGGGAGAGGCCCACAGCACTAGAAAGCCGCATGTGAGAAATGTACATAGGTGCTGTCTAAATGACGAGAAAGAAAATGGAGCCTCAGGGCAACATGCCAAAGTATGTGAGATGGAGTTCCACAATCCTTGCCTCCAAGAAGCAACCTCTCAAGGACAGACCTGTTTGTTCTCTTTACAATCCAGGGTATACTCAATACTCTCCTCCAGCAACAAAACTCAAAGACATTGATTCTTTTTTTTTGGTGATCCTTATTGTCCAGCTCTTGGATGCATAGCAAGTAATTGCTAAGACTATGGCATGGATCAGGCACATCTTAGTCACTAGACTGATATCATTGTTCTTCAGCACTCTGGAGAGGTCGCTCACAGCAGATTTTTCCTAAAGAAATTAATCTTTTGATTTCCTGACTGCTGGTGCCAAGAATGTTGCACTGGGCTGTCAATTGGCCCAGTGGTAAGAATCTTTGTTTTCTTGATGCTGAGCTTCAATCCATAGAGAAGACTGCAGACTTTGATTTTCAAGAAGCAAATGCCTCAGGTCTTTTTTAGTTTCAACAAGCAAGGTAGGTTGTGTCATCTGCATAATGCAGGTTGTTGATGAGTCTCTAAATCTGATGCCACATTTTTCCTTATAAAGTTCAGCCTCCTGAATGATCTGTTCCATATGGAAATGGAAAAGGTATGGAGATAGGATGTATCTTTGATGCACATCTTTCCTCATTTTGAACCATGCAATGTTTCCTTGATCTTTTCTAATGACTACTTCCTGGTCCAAGCATAGGTTCTGCATGAACATAATAGAGTGTTCTGGAATCCCCATTTTTCTCAAGGTTAGCTACAATTTGTTGTGATCCACCCATTCAAATGCCTTTGCTTAGTCAATAAAATATATAGAGACATTCTTCTGGTACTCTCTGCTTTCAGCTAAGACCCATCTAACATCGGACATAATGCTTCTAGTGGCACGGCACTATTATTGTTATTGGGGTAAAAATAGGCATAGGTTATATGAATTAATTACATAAAACACACTATGTTGTTGTTGTTATGTGCCGTCGAGT